>NC_141620.1:51640241-51800991 GCF_047967505.1 Dipteris shenzhenensis
CCAATGAACCATTCATGGTTGAGACATATGCCAGTGATTTTTCTATTGGGGCCGTACTTTTACAAAAAGGTCGACCAGTGGCTTTTGAAAGCAAAAAGTTAGATGCGGAATTACTCAACATATGAGAAGGACTATATGCTATAGTCTATGCTTTAAATTTAAGATCATATTTGATCAAGAGAGCATTAAATGGATTTGTAATTAGCTAAAGCTTAAAGGTAGAAAAGCTAGATGGGCTAAGTTAATGCAAGAGTTTGATATACAATTGACATATAGGAAAGGAAAGTTCAATGTGGTAGCAGACTCTCTTAGCCAAATGCCAATTGTTAATGAATTGAGTTTTACTCAATTTCAGAATGATTTCCTAGAGTCCTTAAAGGGGAAATGTGAGTTTGATCCTCACTTCTCTGAAATATGGATTAGAAATAGGGATCCAACTAATTGAGAGGCTTTCACTGAGGAGTTGCATGGAAATGGCAAGACACCACAAGTTGGTGATAAAGGACTCAAGTGGAAAAAATACATTATTGAAGATGGCTACCTACTCTATAAGGATAGAGTATGTGTCCCATAGAATAATGACATTAGGCACCAAATTCTTTTTGAATATCATGATAGTCCGAGTGCTGGACACCTGAGAATTTAGAATACATATGTGCTTTTGAAAAGATAATTCTTTTGGCTTGGAATAGGTAAGAACATCTAAAATTATGTATTGAAGTGCCAAAAATGCCAGGTCAATAAGGTTGAATGCCTTAAGGTAGGAGGTCTCTTACACCCATTGGAGATTCCATTTGGCAAATGGGAAAGCATCTCCATGGATTTCATTGTGGGAATACCTAGGACACAGAGGGGGCACAACTCTGTGTGGGTAATTGTGGATCGGTTGACCAAGATGGCTCATTTCATTCCTGCTAATGAAGATGTTAAAACTCCAGAATTAGCTATGCCATAGCTATGCCATTTGTGGAGCATATCTATAGACTGTATGGGCTACCAGCCGGTATTGTTAGTGACCAAGATAGTAAATTTAACAGCCATTTTTGGAGGGCTATGTTTAAGAGGTTAGAAACTTCATCGAATATGAGCACCACGAATCATCCACAGAGTGATGGTCAAAATGAAAGGGTCAATCCGATCATTTAGGATATGCTTTGAGCATATGTAAGTAAATGGCAAACTAATTGGGAATAGTATTTGCCCATATTAGAATTTGCATATAACAGTGCCAAACATTCAGCTACAGGTTTTAGTCCATTCATGATGATGTATGGATTTCAACCAAGAGCCCCAATGGCAGTGGGACTTGAAAAAGAGAAGGTTCAAGCGGCCAAAGACTTTCTTGAAGATATGAAAAGAAGAGCTTAAGTTAGCTAAAGATAGCATAAGAAGAGCTCAAGATAGAGCATGAAGTTATGCGAACCCCCACCATAGAAGGTTGGAGTTTGAAGTAAATGACAAAGTCTACCTCAAGGTACCTAAATCTTTAGAATCGCTAAAGATATGTAAATGTCCGAAGTTGTCTCCTAGGTATTGTAGGTATTGTGGACCATTCACAATACTTAAGAGGATTGGAGAACTCGCTTACAAATTAGCCTTACCTGAGGGATGTAGAGTACATCCGGTTTTTCATGTCAGTAGGCTAAAAAGAAAATTGGAGATGATGATAATCTCATTGGAAATGAAGTCCTAGTTGAACTCATTGAGCCTGCATCTTTACCACATGAACCAGAAAGAATTCTAAATAAACAAGAAAAAAGAACACAACATACTATATGGCAAGAATGTCTGGTTAAGTGGAAAGATAGATCTGAAGAGAGTTCAACATGGGAAAGGGTAAGCAGTCTGCAGAGGAGGTTTCGCAATTTTGTTTTCGAGGACGTAAACCATTCTTAAGGGAAAGGAAATGTTACATCAGCCATAATCCCAGAATAGTCTAGTGTGGTTATGGTGAAGCAGGAAACCAGAGGGCTCGACAATGCTTGCATCAATATGGAGTGCATAAGTAAGGCCTAAATGGGCATAGAGGTTCTAAGGTCCAAATGGACACATGGTACTCAAGAGAACACCATGTGGCATGCACTGGGCTAGGAGGATTCCAGAAGGAACTTGAGAGAAAGCAAGTTCATGTGACAAGCAAGGGAATCCGGGGTAGGGTGGATACAACAGAGCTGAGCCCTCCTTTGTGGTCATGTAATAGAAGGGGGAGAGGGGAAAAGAGAGGGGAGAAGGGAGGGAGAAGGAGAAGGAAAGAGGAGAGTGAAGGGGGATGGAGTGGTAAACACAAAGGCACTACAATGGAAACAAGGGAACACCCAAAACACTCTTGGAAGAGAAGAGGGAGCTTGTATTCAAACTTGTGCAAACAACAATGAAGACCAAAGTCTGGCCTTTATACAAGTCACCTTTTGAAGGGACAGCCAACCCTAATCTCTTTATACCATTCTCCCTTCTCATTCTTTTACCATCCTCTTGGGCCCATCTAGCTCCAAGACACAATCCTGGCTCTACGGACTTGCCACTATCCATCAAATCACATCACTTAACTAGCAGTGGCAACAATGGAAGGAGTAGGTATTCAAATGAAAGGAAAGTTCTAGTGATGAGTTGAACGACGTATCTCATAGATTGTGCAATGATGTATTGGTCATCATGGTAAGCTACACTATAGGTGCATGCATTGCACTTATGAATCCTATACAATAAAATTTTAAAGACTCTTTTTTTCTCATAAAATTTATGTGCTTTACATTTGCTATGTCCCATATTTTGAAAAGCACAAAAAACACGTCACCTTTCCATGCTAAGACCTAAAAAGGGAATGCCCTTTCTTTTGTATAATGCCAATCTTGGACTCCTCAAGCCCAACATTAGTTTGGAATAGAATGGGCCCTACAAGGTCACCAAAGGCCTTCACCAATCAAAGAGTCCAACTTATTGACTTACAGGGATGCAAAAACGCTACCACGTGGCTACTTTCTTATCTTATATTCAACGCCCACTGAACTCGCATACCTTCATAGTTGAGAAATTAAATTTAAGAAATCGATAGGAATCATCATGCACATGATGACAAGTCCACTTTGAGGCACCCCATGTACCCCAGTCCACTAAAGAGCTCAAGAAGCTCCAAAATGACCATGATTCATTGCAAGTACCCCACACTTCCCTTCTTCTTCAAAAAATGTAGGCCCCAACTACTCTCATCATTTTTTACAATGAGATCTAGCAAGTTTGGGTGCACAGCAAGTCACAATGTAAATGGGCCAAGGAATATGGAAGCTAAATTGAACGTGTAGTCTACCCAAGACTAGTTCCAAGAACACATTTGTACCTTTTTCCACATTTGAGACCTGATGAGATCTAGTGGTCCCTGATCAATAGCTTTAAGGTAGTAGTTCCCACACCTAAGCTCTTGCAACTACTACTAGTAAGACATCTTCTAGCTCTAAGAATATTAGGCCAAGAACAAAACAAGCCATAGCTTTGACTATGTTTTTTTATGACAAGTTCATTGCCTCTTAGTCGATCTTGATTGCCAAGTGGACTACTCTCTCACTGACTTCTTGGACTTGCCTATCCATTGAAGGAAACTCGATGAAGCATAATGGAAAAATAGATATTTATTCATGAGTAGAGGTTTCCTTAAGTAGGAAAGTGATACAATGCATGTGCCCAAGAGAGAGAGAGCATCTCTAGATCACTAATCTCTCCACCACCACTGATTTCTCAATTAGGTCCATGATTCTCTCAATCACACCCATTGGGACCTTCTACTGCCTAACCTAGTCACACCAACCACACGCACACACCATGTGGTCATACACAAGCACACACACACCTTGTAGCCCTTGGCATAGACCCATTACATCAATTTGTCCCAACAATCCCCCCCACAAATTGATAACCTCACCCCAGCAGTAGTACATGGCACACTTCATGGCTTGCTCACATCTAGTAACAACACTCATGACCCCAACCTGTGACTCACTCTAGTTATGGCTCTTGGTTTACAATTGGGAGAATGGAAAATGAAAATGCATAGGAAGTTCCCCATATATTTGACAAGGTAAAACTCACACATAATACTAATAATCATTTAAGGGGGACATCCCAAGGTAGAGAACCCTGATTGACTTAGCACACAAAACAATTGCGAAGACAAATGTGTCATCACCCTCATCAAGGTTGACTTGGGTGGGAAAGCAGTAAGACCAGTGATCTCTAGTTCTTCTTATTATTCCACAAGATTTGCCGAGAGTTCCTTCTTAGTGTAGCACTCCTTTTCCAAATGACCAAGCTTTCCATAAAAATTACACTTCATCTTGTTCTTGCTTGTAGATACTTTGAAGTTGTTCTTGACTAGATATGCTTCAATTTCTTTATAGGTGTAGCCATTCCTTTGCTTGATCTTTCTTTCTTCTTCCAAGAGAGATGCCTCTATATCAAGGTTAAATTGGATAGTTGATAGTTGAGACAATCTACTTTTCATGGAGTTTGGGTGAGAGGATAGTAACTTTCCCGTCAAGCTTTAGGTCAAAGAACTTAATGAATAGACTTTACTTGGAACATTTCCCATGTGCTCCAAAGACACTCTCAGGGTGCTCCCATGCAACATGTGCAGTTTCACATTTATCAATTTGATGAATGAAGGAATCGCTCAAGCCTAGTGTAATTAGAGCCACTGCCTTTTCATATATAGCTAACCATAATGCTTCTCCTTCCCTAGTGGTCCAAATCTCCTTTTTCATGAGAACAAACTTGATTTTTTTTTGCCATATGTGGAATCACTCACTCTCAAACTTGTCTATCTTTGTTTTAGTAGCCATAGGGCAGGTCTTACCAATAATGACAATGTCTAGTCCCTTAACAAAGCCTTAGAAAGAACCATCATCATACAAGTGCATATTGCAAGCAAGGAAATATGAGAATCCAAGGTTCTTTGCACACTAATAGTAGTAGGGAACTTGAGGTTTGTGTTGAAGCATTGTAACCTTCCTGTTGAGACAACTTTGACGACTTCTTGATGGGCTTCTTCACTCCAATATACTAAAGATTGGATGACTCACAAGAGGTAGTCATTTAACAAGCAAATCAATTATCACAATCAAGAGTCATATGTAATGAGAAAATTCCCCCCATAAATATAAATGAATATGACTTCCAATCACTTCTATGAATGTCAATCCTTCAAAACCAACTCCCACTAATAGGAAATACTATAGCTAGCATAAAGTGTTTGCATTTAGATTCACATATGCTTCAACATGCCCAAAGAATGTTTTAGAAAAGTACCAATATTTGAGAATCAAGAGGATTTCTAAGCTGAAATGAAGCCCTTATAGCAGATATTCAGCACAGCAAAGCATTGCCGATTGTTTTTTTGTCGATTTCTCCTTGATCAATAGACCAATTCATCTCAAATTTGAACTAGAGCTAGCTCATAATGTCGTCCAACTATGGCTAAGAGGAATTAGAGGCTTGTGAATCTAGCAAGCAACATTACATAAAATATTGATGACTAGCAAAAGTGGTGGCACCGGTAACAGACAAGATCATTCCCTAATTGCTATGGACTAGAGGTTTGCCTAGTCAAGAGGAATCTTCACCTCAAAAGGCTCACAGAATGGTGTAGCAGAGAGGGAGAACAAGCTCAAGGAAAAATTAGGGAAGAAGGGGAAAGAAAGAATGAATAAGAAGGGAGGTGGGAAAGAAGATGATGACATGGCACAGTGAGGGATGAAGGCTCAAGGAGGGTGATGAGGCTCTAATACCACATGAAGGAAACTAAATGGAAAAAGAGAAATTTATTCATGAGTAGAGGCTGCCTTAAGTAGGCAAGTGATACAATGCATGTGCCCAAGAGAGAGAGAATCTCTAGATCCACTAATCTCTCCACTGATTTTTTAATCAGGTTTGTGATTCTCTCAATCACACCCACTGGAACCTTCTACCACCTAACCTAGTCACACACACCATGTGGTCATACACAAGCACACGTACACCTTGTAACCCTTGGTATAGAGCCATTACATCAATTTGTCCCAACATCCATAGGTTTTGTGCCTTATCTACTCTCTTTTTAAATAGTGTTTTGCCCCTTGGGTATTGGGCCAATGTGGCCTAACAGACCTCTTCCCTAGAACTCATCCTTATCATTGAGCCACTTCCCCTAGCCTTTGAAGTGTTGCCCTCTATTGTACATATACTTGCCAATAGCCTCTGCTCCATCCTAGGAAAAGAGAACCTCCACATGCAATATCAAACTGTGGAGGTACCCAGTGAAGATGAGGCACCCATTCCCCTATGTACCATCCCCTAGCCGATGTCATTTCATATGACTATCTTTTAGGCAAGGTGTGCTTGTATGATAGGGCCAACCATGATCTTTAAGGCTAAGTCCAAGTGCCAAACAAAGTCCTCGAAGGACAACCATCAAGAAGTCATTGACGATATTCCCAAACCAGCCAATCAGCCTAAT
Source organism: Dipteris shenzhenensis (assembly GCF_047967505.1). NCBI lineage: Eukaryota > Viridiplantae > Streptophyta > Polypodiopsida > Gleicheniales > Dipteridaceae > Dipteris > Dipteris shenzhenensis. The sequence continues at coordinate 51,646,723 of NC_141620.1, forward strand.
TTTCCATGGATATCCTAGCAATTGTTGCTATTACTAAGGCCACCTTCATGTTAGGAACAATGCAATAATGGAGTAACAATGTGAGAAGCAAAAAGCATAAAATATATAAAATAGGAAGTGCATAAAATGGAAGAGAAAGAGAGAAAATAATATAAGTGATTCATCCAATGTGGGCTACATCCATGGTGAAACAACCAGTCTTGCATTTTTCATATCTAGCCCGTTGAAAAGATACAAGATACAAGCAGTATTTCCACTACTCTCTTCCTATGTGAGCAGCACCCTTATCTTATAATTTTGACCACACCTCATGTACCAATTTTCATGTATTTTTTGGCTTCGAGGGCAGTTGGAACCCCCTGGTGATAGTCCTAGGGGGGCATTGTCCCCCCCTACCCTCCCGCAATGGATACCTGGGTCCAAAGCACAACAAAAAAAAGAAATTTGAAAAAGGATCGGGCTCCACATAGAACAATCTCCCACTTGGAGACTGATCATAGTAACTCCACCGTTACTCTTCCCAAGTTCCTCCATAAGTACCTATAACCAAATCATCTCTTTACTTGCCTTTATAAATACAACATATTTTGCTTTTATTGTAGAAAGTGCAACAACCTTTTGCAACTTTGAAACTTAGCTTACTACTATTCCACCTATAGTGAAAACATACCCAATGTTGCTCCTTCTTCCATCTTTATCACCTACCATATCTAAATCAACATATATTTTTAGAGAAATGTTGGAACATTTCAAACAAGTAGTTGTGCCTCTCAAATGTTTGAGAATCCACTTTACAACCATCCAATGTTCTTTACCTAGATTGTTCATAAATCTACTCACAACTCCCATCGCATGTGCAATATCTGTCCTTGTGCATACCATTGCATTTATCAAACTACCGATCATTGATGCCTATGGAACCCTTGGCATATATTCAATCTTCTCTTGTGTCTTAGGACACATATCCTTGCATCATCTGAAATGATTAGCCAAAGGTGTAGTAACAAATTTTGCATTCTGCATTCTGCATTCTAAACCTTTCCTATACCTTTTCAATGTATTCACTCTGAGAGATTGTCAATTTGTAGTTTTTCCTATCTCTTGTTATTCTCAGGCCAAGTATTTGCTTTTCAGCACCCAAATCCTCATTGCATGCAAACTTCCTCTTGAGCACATTTGTGTCTTGCATGTTAGAGCCGGGCTAAATTTTTAGGTGAGTGGACCTAGGCGAGCGATCACAGTTTAGGCGAGCGGGTACTGTTTAGGCAAGCGGTTGCTCTCTACACAAACAGAGGCAGTGAAAGGCTTCTCCCCACCATGGGGGCCTTACTCTCCATGCAACAAGCTATAGAATCTCACCTCCTGCCATGTATGTGTGCTCCTTTCTCTCCTAGGTGGGCTTGAATGAGCTATGGAGTTTGTGAACCCAATGCCACACAATAAACAAGATTTTGGAATGTGTCTTTCGGACAGGACATAGTTGCATAACTATGTTGCCTCCACCCAAGTGATGATCCTTACCTCTAAATGTACTCTTGATCCACCAAAGTACATGAAGTCCAGCAAGAAGGGAGCATAGACAAAGGAAACTACTTTAGGTGGAGAGCTCCCTAGTGGCGAGCTCTTCCTTAAAAGAGCTGCATACCTGGCTTTAGCCTATTTTTTCTCTCTTAGTGTTGGTCAAGGGCATGAGCCCTCCACCCCCCTTCCCTTTTTTTTGTACTCCCTTTGTCCCTTTTCTTTTTTGGTGGCCTGACCAGCCCTACCAAAAAAAAAAAAGCAAAAAAGAAATTGTTAAAAAAAAAGAAGAAGCTCTGGGCTCAGCCATTTGCGCCCAGCATCAATGACCTTGCCTTTAGCTAAACCCGCGACAGTGTGGTATCCATCATGGCTTCGTCTAAGTCAGCCTGAGAGCAGGCGAGAGTTTCTCAAGGGCCCCCTTCTCGAGAGCAGAGCCCAAATGCTCCAACTCTTGGAACCGATTGCCCATCTCCCTTCTCCCCTTTCTTTTTTGGCAGCCTGACCAGCCCTGCCAAAAAAAACCAAAAAAAAAACAAAAAAAAATTGTTTCAAAAAAAAGCTCTAGACTGAGCCATTTGTGCCCGGCACAAATGGCCTTGCCTTCAGCACCCAATCTCTACCGCAACAATAAACCTATGAATTTTTCCCCCTCAGAGATGATCCCTCGCTCGATCATCACGACCAGCAACAGCTCCTACTCCTCCTCCTACTAATATTGCTTGCCATCGATGTCTGCCCCTCCTTCGAGAGGACTCCATGGCATGACTCGACACCCCTCGCTTTGTAAATCTTGGTGCAACGTGCAAGCTCTTCGTCCGCTCGCCGATGCTGTGCACAAATGCCATGATGCATCCTCTCAAAAATGAGCTCCATCATCGCAGTTGCTACTACGCCCTGGAGAATCCTGAGGACTGAATGACATGGAATCCATGGGGTGTCATCGATTCGTGAGCTTGAGTTTTTGCATCTGTAGGGTTACGACTGGTGGTGCTATGCGTCTAGAAGGGGAGTGTTGCTTGTCGTCACTTGCTCATCATGGAGAGCTTGGTGATGATTCTGATGAGTTGCTGAATTTCTTGAGCGACTGTCACTTCCAACCACAGAATCGGCTCGAGGGGGGTGCATTAAGGCAAAGAAGGAGACAGATTTATGCGAGACAGGTGACACCACATGCCCGTTTGTTGCCAAAATTCCACAGTGGAGATGATTGTATCTACCAATAAGATTTCAAGGCCTTCTCAATTCCTGCTTAGTAGTGGGAGGCGAGCTGGGCGGAGGTGATGGAGGGAAGGGGCTTGAGCCCCGGCGAGCTCCGAGGTCTGTGTGTCAAGAAGATGATGGTGATGAAGATTAAGATGAAGAAGATGGTCACTGTGGAGTTTTCATAAATTGTGTGTATAAATAATAACATTGAACCCTATACTTAGAGATCTAATACAAAAAAAGAACTTAAACTACTCTGTTCCACTCACCTAAACTACAATCGCTCTCCTAGGTCCACTTGCCTAAATGTGGCCGCTCACCTGGGTCTACTCGCCTAAATTTCTTATTCATTAGAGCCTACAATAAGCATGTCATCAACATACAATAACAAGATCATGTATGTACCATTGTGTTGTTTCTGAGAATAAACACAATTGTCTAAATGGCATCTACTATAACCTAAATTTTTCCTAAACCTACCAAACTTCAAATACCACTTCCTTGGAGCTTGCTTTAAACCATACATACCTGCATAGCAATTCCTCCTTTCCTTTGACCTTGTATCCCTGTGGTTGCTGCACATAAATCTCTCCATCCAAATCTCCATGAAGAAAAGTTGTCTTCACATCTAATTGTTCAAGAGAACAGTCCTCTATAGCCATAACACTCAAAATAGTTTTGATTGAAGTCATTTCAATAAAAGGAGAGAATATTTTGTCAACTCTTCTTTTCATTCCTATTTTCCATAAACAAAGTTCTCACAAAAATCCAAATCAACCTGCTTTAAACCTAACAACAGCTTTCTTGAAAGAAGAATCTGCATCGCCTTCTCACTCATGTATCCATGTCTATGCTACCACAGGATTATATCTACACTTGTAGAAGCTAAAGCAATAGATAAGTAAGCATTACTGATACATAAATATAATGTACCTACCTTGGGTCCTTTTGCTATTACCATTGAAGCTTTAGTGACCTTCCATAAATTTAATATACTCCTATACCCTTGTGTATGCTCAATAATGAAACTATGGTACTAGTGTTACCAAAAAAGTAAGTGTGGTTCAAAGTATATAAATGAACTCTACATAAGTATTTGAGCCATCTCTAGAGAGAAATATTTATAGTGGACATCTAAAGTGACAAAAACCCACATTCATACACATACGTGGATGCAATTGCCTTCTAGTTTATTCCAAAGCTAGGCTTGCTTGAACACAATCTTAGACTTGTTGGTCAAGTGGGATTAAATCCCACAAAATGCCCAAGTTTTGCTTTATCATTAAGCTCCTATACTACAATCTCGACCTACTTCTTGTCCTCTAATGTAAGCATGATGTGAAAAGGATGGGGCTCGAGGATGCTACCATTTGAGCTCCTTTGTCTAGACCCTAAGGGATCACCCTAACTACCATGGTAACACTATGGTGCAAACTTCTCCACAAAGATCGCAAAGAAGAAAGGAAATGAAGGGTGGATTAAGTATGGAAATGTTAATCACTTTAGCCCCATCAACCCACATCTTGGTCTCCTTGGCAAATGATAAGGGTGGACCATAGTTCTTACAGACTTTGATAGGTTAAAAATGTTAAAAATTCTTCCTATTATGATAATAGATGGGATTTGTCACACACACCTCCGAAAGGCATCAACTAACTTCTCATTTCTTTAAGCACTTACAATTCATATACCTTTTTGATCCAACAACATTCAAACATGTGTCTTATTGTGATCTAGAAGCATTGAGGCAATTGAAACTAAGGGTGTTAGGCATAATCAAAGAATGTGATGAGAACAATAAATCACAAGGTTATGGAACTAAAGTTGATTCCTTATTTATAACTATTTATAACTTCTAATTTTTTATAGCATTTCCTATTCAAAGTATGTACAAGTCACATACCTTTTTGATCCAACAACCTTCAAACATGTGTCATATTATGTCTAAAAGCATTGAGTCAATTGGAAGCAAGGGTGTTGGGCATAAATCAAAGAATGTGATGAGAACAATGAATGAAAAAGCCAAGTTACTCAAGTTAATAGGTTATTTATAACTATTTTCCAATGTGTAGAGTGACAACGTCACCATTATACATCATTTTTAAAAGGATAGTTTTAATTCTTGTGAAGAATCAAGTGATATATAGTTACAAAAGTGACATAAAATGCTATAACCAAATTTACCTTGTATCTATGGTGTGCTACATTTCAACTCCATTCACAATATCTTATTAATAGATAGCAAATCTATGGTGTGCTGCATTTCAACTCCATTCACAATATCTTATTAATAGATAGCACATAATATACTATGTACTTTCAATAACATTGTAGGATTGTGTAATAGATATGATCACCAATTCCTTTTAATAATTTGACCCTTTTGTGAGATAGATATAGCCATGGTTTAATACGAATTTTCTATCCCAACCACCACACCTATCTTTGTACTTCAAATGGTGTTGTGGAGTGAAATACAAGCCATGCAGTGATGTCTATATATGATCAGTATGGCATGGATGAATTGTTGATGTTTTATTGATGATGGGATCTGAAATCTAGCAAAGGTATTCTCTAACCTTGGAAAACATTTGAATTAGGATTGTATCCAACCTAGTCATACCCTATGGTAAAGGGGATGAGATGAGACATATCTCGGTAGCTCGTGTGCCAAGTTAGAACAAATATGAGTGGATGCTTTGTGGCAAGAAAAGAGGAATGATATATATCTCTATAGCTCATGAAGCTCATGTGTGAAGTTAGAGCAGGGAAAACATTGATGGTTGCATTGTGGCAAACAAGGGGATTCCCGATGCCCCAAAGAAGAAGACATTGATCACTCTTTCCACATTTGCCAATACATGTATCTTTTCATGTGTCTTCACAATCCCCCCATTAAAAAGAAAGAATTTTTTAGTAGGGGTTTTAAAACTCTCAACGGAAGTAAGAACGGAAGAAGGAGAGAGAGAGACAGAGAACCACACAAGTTTTGGTGGGTGCAGAACCACCCTAATCTTCTTTTTCATTCATTTATATATGTGTTTGAGTATTGTACATAACTGAGGTTAAGGCACAGTGACCTTTAACCCCACAACCTCCCACTTAAAGGACAATGTGCCTTTAAGGGAGAACAACCAGTGAGCATACTATCCAATGCCCATCAATACACGACAATACTCAAACCGCTGACTAGGTAGACTCTTCGTCAGCATATCTGCAGGGTTATCATCTGTATGAACCTTGACAAGCTCTATGCGCTTGTCCTAAAGTACCTTTATGATGAAATGGTACCTGACCTCAATGTGTTTGGTCTTTGCATGAAAGACCGGATTTCGTGCTAGCTGAATAGCACTCATGGAATCACTATGCAATGTCGGTACACCTGTATGAATCCCCAAATCTCCCACTAGCCGATCAAGCCATATAGCCTCCTTGCAACCCTCTGTGGCTGCAACATACTCAGCCTCTATGGTAGACAAAGCAATGCACTTCTGTGCGCGAGACATCCACAACACTGCACCACCTGCAAAGGTGAACACATAACCAGAAGTGGATCTCCTACTATCCACATGCCCTGCATAGTCTGAATCTGTGTACCCAAGTACACGCATGTCTCCTTTACCAAAGCAAATGCACATCTCCTTGGTACCCTTCATGTACCTCATGATGCACTTAACTGCCTCCCAATGCCTCTTTCCTGGATTAGCCATATACCGGCTAACAACTCCCACTGCAAATGCAATGTCTAGTCTAGTAGCTATCATAGCATACATAAGACTCCCAACTGCTGATGCATAAGGAACCTTGGCCATCATGGCCCTCTCCTCATCTAATTTGGGACTATCTGTATGACTCAGTTTCACATATGGAGGCAATGGAGTATTCACTGCCTTCCCCCCCTCCATATTGAAACGCTGTAATACTTTTGTAACATACTCTTTTTGTGAAAGCCAAAGGAGTTTCCTACTCCGATCACGCGTGATGCGCATACTAAGAATATGACCTGCAAGTCCCAAATCCTTCATATCAAAGGCCTCATGCAACTTGGCCTTTAATGCATTTAGCTCATAAGTGTTCTTGCTAGCCAATAGCATATCATCCACATATAGTGCCAAGATTATCAGGCTATTATCCTTAGCCCTTTTAGTGTAGAGGCAGTGATCAATTTCACTCCTTCTAAAACCCTGGGACCGAATGAAAGCATCAAACTTCTGATACCATTCTCTAGGTGCTTGCTTAAGACCATAGAGACTCTTCTTCAGCTTGCAAACTAAATGCTCTTTGCCCTTTTCTTCAAAGCCTTCCGACTGCACCATGTAAATTTCCTCATGCAAATCCCCATGCAAGAAAGCTGTCTTGACATCCATTTGCATAAGCTCCATATCCTCTGATGCCACTAGTCCAAGCATGCATCTAAGTGTGGTCATCTTCACAACCGGAGAGAATATCTCATCAAAGTCCACACCCTTCTCTTGCTTGAACCCTTTAGCAACCAAGCGGGCCTTGTACCTAGGCACATCATCACCTGTGACCTTCATTTTGTAGACCCATTTACATGGCAATGCTTTCTTTCCATGTGGCAAAGAAACCAAGTCCCAAGTCTTATTCTTCATAAGTGAACTCATCTCTGATTGCATAGCATACTCCCACTTGCGTTGATCCTCACGCATCATAGCCTCTTTGTAGCAAGAAGGCTCCCCGCAATCAGTAAGCATCACATAGTCTACCCCTGGAACAAACCTATCAGGTGGTCTAGACACTCTAGATGATCTTCTCAAGGGCATTTCAGCTTGCTGTCCCATTTGCATATCAGCCATATTTGGCTCATCATTTCCACCAATAGATGATCCATCATCTACCCTTGATTGTATACCTATGGGAGTACTTGGTTGTACCATTTCTTGCACATTTGGTGCATGGACAGCTTGCTGTCTATCAACATATGTAGGTGGATTCACATCCTGGAAAGTGATTCTCCTCATTTCCACATCCCTCATGGGTGCCTTATGCATCTTCTTCTCATTGAAGACCACATCATGGCTGCGTATGATCTTCTTTGCTTCTGGATCCCAGAGACGATAGCCCATCTCTCCACTTTCACCATAACCCAGAAAGATGCATTTCCTAGACTTAGGATCTAGCTTCTTTCGAAGCTCTTTTGGCACATGTGCATATGCCTCACACCCAAATATACGCAAATGAGAGTAAGAGGGCTTCTTGCCACTCCATGCCTCTTCAGGAATACCACCATCCAAACTCTTACTAGGTGATCTATTGATCACATGCACTGCAGTCTTCATTGCCTCAGCCCAAAAACCACCAGAAAGACTTGCATTGGAAAGCATGCATTGCAACCTTTCTTGAATGGTACGGTTCATCTTTTCTGCAACTGGATTTTGCTCTGGAGTACGAGGGGATGTGAGCTTCCTCTTAATCCCATGTGTATCACAGAAATGCTAAAAGTCATGAGAGAGATACTCTCCACCATTGTCAGTTCGTAGGCATTTAAGCGTTCTACCTGACTGATTCTCAACCAAGGCCAGCCATTTCTGAAATACCTGGAACACATCACTCTTCCGAGCTATAGCATAAGCCCACACTTTCCTAGTTGCATCATCAATGAATGTCACATAGTATTCAACCCCGCCTAATGACCGTGTAGGCATGGGACCACATACGTCTGACCACCAGAGTGCGAATGATGAGCAACATAGAAGTTTTAGGACCTCCTGAGTCCACCAGAACTAACAAGGTAGATTTTACATCCATCTGAAACACGGGCCAACTTCCTTGTGCTGCTAAAGCCAAAACACTGCGAGTCGAGCTATGGGAGCAAAGGTATCCTGATAATCAAAACCATGTACCTATGGGAATCCTTTTGCCATGAGCCAAGCCTTGTACTTATCTAACGTGCCGTCGGACTTGTGTGGATTTGTATGTGTGAGGGCATATTTTTATACTATGGTCTACACCCACTATTGGGCGCTAATGACGTCAGTGGGAATGTCATAGTAGCTAGTCCCTGCTATGCATGATGGAGTTTATGGTTTTCAACCTTGTGAGTGACTATCATGAGATTGAAACTGCACTATGTTGTGTTTTTAGAGGATGAGTTTGGGAATGTTCGTGGATTCTCGTCAATGGCCATAAATAGATCCAACTCTACTTACACTGTGTTAGCTGTCTCTTTCCCCTTATCTTTCTTCTTCAGGGTACCATTCTTTTCATCTGCTTTCTTGACCCGGCAATCTGCAATCATATGGCCCTTCTTCTTGTAGTAGAAGAATTCTCCCTTAAACTTCTTCTTGCCGCCCTTCTTCTTTTTGTCACCACTAGTAGAGGACTCACCTTTGGTGGAGAAACCACCTTTGCCTTTTGCAATGGCAGAGAATGCAGCATCCCCATTGCCACCTCCATCTCGAGCTTTAAGCCTCAATTCCTCCTCCATAAGTAAAGCACAGAACTCCTCAAATGACAATGGTTGGGGTCTCACCTGAGTATTAAGCCGCTGTTACCAGTCCATGAAACCTTGGTGGACATATCCAGAGACACCTCCGACCTAACTCTTCGCTAGTCTTTTGTATCCCAGCACTAGCCATCTGGTCACACAAATTTTTGATTTGGGTTATGAACACCTCCGCTGTCTCTTCTTCATTAAACTTCTCAGCTGCGAGTTAAATTCTCCAAGTTCTAGATCCTTGTCTGATTCCACATCTCATACTGACTCTTCAATATGTTCCTGGCCAGATTGTTGGTGTAGCAGCAACTACTGAACTCGAGCTGCTTCCTGTTGAGCCACTTCCTATTGCCATCACTCCATACGTTGTTGAAGCCCTTGCCTCTCTTCTATTCTTCGATCCTTAGAGCTGTGATACCACGTCAAATTACATAGCACACTGGAACAAAAACTGAACAAAGAATAGAGAGTACACAACAAACTAGAGAGGAACAAAATTTTCCTTCAATACTGATGTAGTACAGATCATGGCTCCGTGCACCCATGCGCTCCCACAGTGGAGCTTAGATGATGATCTAGATAGATACTAGGTGAAGAGCTACTAGCTGGAAGATCTGGTCTAGTACAATGGACTGGGGAGGTCACCTCTTTATAGCTATGAGGGTGTAGTCAGATCAACGTAGTTGGTGGAACCGACCAATCAACCTAGTCAGTGAAGCCAACCAATCAACCTAGTCGGTGGAACTGACTAGTTGTCCATGGAATATTCAAGGAATATTCCCTATACCGTCACCTCAGGGGCTCTCACCCCAGAACCCCCAATCGGCCCCCAAGCCCCAGCAAGAATAAGGGGCTCCCACACAATCACCTTCCTACCTCAACGGTCTCATCGATAGACCTCATGTGACATGCAAGTCAGGATCCCCATCCAGTGTCTCAAGCTCACACATGGCTTCTCCTCATATGGGGGCCTTACAACTTGAGCACCTTAAACCACTACTAGTTACCAGGAGCGAGGGGCATTGAGCATATCTAACATCAACTATTGCTTCATTGTTGCCTATCCATAATACTTGCTCATACCTATTATGACCCATCATTGAAATAATGATTTTGAAACCCCCTTTCTCTATTCCTCTCTCCGTCATTGTTTCTCGTCACAAAAGTTTTTGCCAATTGCCTCTCAAAAAACCTAAGAAGGTGTTAGTAGGGATTGATGTAAGATCCTAGTGGTGTTAGTGTTAGTAGAGCATGTAAGTGCATTCTCATGCTGCTCTTAAGTCCCATATTTGATTAGAGTGGGACTTCTAATGGATTTCATCAGACTATGTGTTTAACATGCCATGGTTGAACATCCGGAGTTGTGCATGACATTTTATCTTGCTTCTTTGCATTGAAGTTCCTTTAAAATCCATTCTATTGAGGGCTTTGCTTGGAAGTATTTGAGCCCAATAAGGTTGTGGCACCATCTGGAGCTTTATTTGTCCGAGTCATCAAATCAAGAGGAGTCTAATAATACACCATACAAACCCCTAAAATGATGACTATGGCTGAAGATTTTTATAGAAGGGTGATTCTAGGAAAGGCTTCTAAGCTAAAACTAAAAGAAAAGAAAAATAGAGAAAAGAGGATGAGTAGAAGTTAGATAGTTAATGGTGATGTTAGTACAAGAATGTGAAAAAAGCTTTGAGGGTCACAAGAAACTCATCCAAACCCATATTGGTGTAATCACCTTCACCCTAGAGTTAAATGCATCCTGAAGAGCTGCTTGTGTAGAACCACTTGTCATTCCATGTGTGAACTCAAATTCAAGCCCCTGATGATTTAGGCATAAGTCGGTGCCTTGTTCTATTTTGGCTCTGCTGAAGGGGTGTGTTGTTAATGCTGATTGGTATATCAACTTTCCGTAGTGTTTGTAGCTTATCTTCTCGACCAAGGAGCCATTGGGCTGATGTACTTGTGATTTGTTGAGTGTGCCATGCTGAGAACCTGAAGAGGATTGACCACCTACTTTCACCTAGTCTTATTTTCACCTAGGACTTCCACATGTGACATATTGACCAATTGTTTCCCCGATCATTCTATAGACCAACAGAGGAATATGAATTGTATAGCTATTTGGGACTTGATGTAAGTCTGATAATCACTTGGAAGGAGAGTCACTAAGACATCACTGGAGATCTTTCTTGGCGAGCAGTTGTCATCCCCATTCTTGAAGTCCTTTGAGATCCTTGATTGTAGCAATAGGTTCTTGTGGAGCTACTCCATTTTTAGGAGCAGGTTCTTGTGGATCTACTATTGGCATGTTTCTTATTGTTGGTGTTGCATCATTGAGCATTGGGATCTCCCACATGTACCACTTCTATGATACTCATTGTAATAAAGTGATATATGTTCTATGTATCAAATGTGAGTAGGATTGCAATGTCTTAGAGATATTTTTATTTTGTTAAGCCCAAGTTTCAATTGAGAAAGTTGTCAGGGATGAAGATAATTCATTGTTCACATTGGAAGGTTCTTGTGGGACTTCTGTTGTGATGGGCATTACTTGTGTGGCCAATTCTTACGTAGCTACCCTGATCATAGATGCCAAATTTCTCAATAAGGAAGGTTCTTATGTGGCTCCCAACATGGATTCAGCTTTTTTCTTGGCAGGTTCTTGTGTTACTATCTCTTTTTTTGAGATAGGTTCTTGTGTAACTACTTGATCAGAGGTAAATGAATTCCTTTGCATATGATCCTCCTACATTGATGCTTTTCCCTTATCCTTGCAAGCAAGTTCTCACTGTTCTTGGCATCTTTCAAGAGTAGGTTCTTGTGTGACTACTATTGGTGCATCTGCACTTGTTGATGCTTTTGTCTTGATAGATTTGGGGCTCCGCTCCTACTTTTGTTATGGTGCTAGTGTACATTTAGGCTTAGGGCAAGCATGAATGGGCTGTTAATTGCTCTGGTGAGGCTTGGGTACTTATGTATAAGAGTTGCCAAGGTAATATCCTTGGGCCTCCAAAAGTCTTGTGGGGACCCATTGGTAATGTACCTTCCTTGTTGTCGTCTTCTTCTTTAATGTGAGGTTTGTTGTTTACATGAGGGGGTGGCTGTGTTGGTGATGGTGAGGCTTGATGTTTAGAGGAGGGGGTGGCTTTATATGTTAAGGTTTCTTTGGAATCCAAAATATGATTCACCCTCAAAGTATCCTTGAGCCTTCAATAGATCCTTTCGGACCCATATTTTCTTGGTTGCCTTTTGTCTTCGTCTTCTTCCTTGGTGGCATCCTTGTCGAGGCGGGGAGGTGGAAGTAGTTGCTGATGTTGATCCTTGGCTAGCAATTGATGCATCTTGATGGGATGATTCATCACCACATATCCCTTTGTAAGTGTCTTGGATCCAGCTTTTAGTAAGAATGGCGGCTTCCGTTAAGGTACCTGTAGGAGCTACAAAAAACTTGCAAGGCACAATGTAATTGTCCAAGGAAACATTCAACTTTAAAGAACCAATAACCTTAATAGAGGTACCCTCTATGGATTGAATTTTAGAATCACATACTTGAAGGCATACCTAGCAAAGATGCTTTAATGTCTCCCAGGAGATGAGGTTGTGGCTAGCTCACCCATCTACCATGGTTTGTATTTGGCATGTTGCACCTGCTGATGTCAGCTCTACCTAAAGTTGAGATGGAGTCATATCTCTCTTGTTAGGATCAAGGCAATTGTCAAATCCTAATTAGATGGAACCACTCTTATGGTGTAAAAAGGTGTAATGGAGTTGAGTTGTTCATCATCAAGGTACATCGTCTCAGTGTCCTCAGTAGTTGGTGGATCTATTGTCACCAATGTATGCATCCAATCAAGTGATTCTTCTAGTTTTGGTAAAGGAGCACACCAAGGTTCATCAAGACTCTTCTCATTGTCCTCTTTCTCATATTTTTTAACCAACTTTACCAGCACAAACCTATCATTGGTATCTGATTCAGCTGCTGCAAATAGATTTTTGGACATAATGTGAGCCTTCCATGTTTGGAGATCAACCCTCATGACTTGCTAATCTTTCCTTAGATAAATGTTGTTAGAGTGCCAATCATGGATCAATCTTGCCATACACAAGAAAGGTCTCCCTAGAATAGCCTCATACCCAGGGTTGTTTTGGAAATCCATTACGATAAGGCACACCCGATATATGAGATCACAGGTTTTGATTTTAATGTCCTTGAGTACTCCTATGGGATGACCCATGCCTCCATCATCTAATTTAACCTACCAAGGAAGTAATCTCTTGGTCAGGGCTTCCCCACTTTTCCCAGCATTGTTTCATAATGATGCTAATACCTGCTCCTCCATCTAAGATTGCCATAGCTTTCTTATCATGGAAGGAGATGGGTATAGCTGCATTCGTGCCATCACTCTCAAAATATTGGCCCAATTTGTTGACTGGCACCCTTGGAAGGTCTTGAGAATGATTGAGAGATTTAACATTATCAGGATTTATGGATTGGGGTGTCACTATTTGCCCATTGATCCAATCTAAGAGGTCTCTCCATAGAATAGGATTACCCCGTAATAGTGTCGCGATGGGCATCTTGATCTCAATGGATAGGAATGAGGCTAATCCTGCAATGTCTGGAGGACCAATGATAGATTCTGTGCCTATTGATTTCGACTCTTCTAAGCCATATAAGGACATGTTGTCATCCTCCTTTAGTTGTTGCAAGGTGGGGTCTTCTTCAAATATCTATTGCATTAGGGTGGATCCCTCTATTGAAGGGCATGACACACCTTCTTCCTCTACCCTTTCAGGTATTTGCAAGGCTTTTGAGGCTCAAGCATTTATCTCATGTCTAGGATGAATTGTATCAGTACTCTTGCTTGCCTTGAGACTCTACTAACATTCTTCTTGGCACTTATGTACCAATTTATGTGCCTCGGTGAGACCTTGTTTCCCCACCCATGGGTTGGGATATTCACCGTGACCCTTAGGTGATGTGGCTTGGCCATGGGTTGAAGCCGTTATCAGTGCCTCATTTGGCTCATGCAAGTGTTTGTTGCTGCTACTATTTGAGAAAGTATCACCAGAGGAAGATGATGTTACTAGGGAGGCTATATCTTCATCTGATGATCTTATTTTTTCCCTTCCCAATCTTCATTGCACCCTTGGTGCTTAGTCGTGGTGATTCAGTTGCCTCTCTAGGCTGTGATGTGCTAGCTTTGTCCCTTTTGGCTTGTTTTGCAAAGCTCTTTATTAAGGGCTTTAGCTTGCAACCTTGTGATTACGTTCAAGGATACTGATGACACTTGGCCTCTCTCAAAACATAACAAGTTAAGGCTTGTGGACTTAGATGGCCTTCTCATCGGGCAATCCTTAAAAAGATGGTCCACACCACACTTAGTGCATAATGGAAGTGGTGTATTAGACGCTAGTGCACATGTGATTGGCTACTTAGATTGCCTCTTATATGGACACTCATTGGTTGGGTGTGGCCCTTGACACATATGACGTTGAATGGATTGTGTCTTGGTCAAGTTCATATATCCCATTTTTTGAGGAATCGATGTCGTCTGGTAGACCGAAATGTATTGGTCACCTTGTCTAATGCAGTGACTTATAATGTTGGACCGATTTGCATTGTCACCATTTTGGGGATATTTGTTTCCACTGAAGGTAGGTCTGAGGTCTCCCCAATCACTAAGTAGCTCTTCCCCAATACTTGATTCAGGGGAGTAATTTGTGGTGGTGGTTGAGGTCCCAATACTGGTGAGGGTAATGGAATATTTTGAGCCCTAAATTACCCTTGATTGGCTAATGTGGCTCCTTGTATTGCTAATTGTGCCTGATTGGATGGATTGGGCAGTGTAGGCAATGGTAGATGACGCCTTGGGTCGAGGAATCACCCTAGGATAATGACATTAGGATGTGTCATGATTTCCCCAACGAACATAATGGGCATAGTAGAGTGTTGGCCTAGCTATAAGATGAGGGCAGTCCTTAATGGGATGATTTCCAATGCATACCCCACACCATATGTTATCTCTTTGTGGAAATAGATGGACTAGGAGCATCTTTTGGTGCTTCTATCTTCCATTGTTGGCCCAACTTGTTTAATAGATCTATGGCCAACTCTTCCATGTTTAGCACCTTGGGCATAATGCTTGCATCCCTAGTTGTGTCTGAGGTTGAAGCCAATGCTATTTGGGACATATCAAAGGAACCTAAGGATTTATCCTCTTGGGGCTTCTCCCTCATGTTATCCCCTAGGCATATCGTCATCTTGCTGCATAACTCAAACAATGTGGGATTCATAGCAAACAAATGATCATGCAACTTAGCATCTCGTAGCCCTATGAGGAAGCGTGGCAGAAGTTGCACATCACTCATTTTCTCGTGGGGTTCACATCGCAAGTTCAGATGCTTAATCCTAGTGATATAATCTCTTAAGGACTCAGTGTCCTTCTGCTTCACCTCATAAAGTTGGTTAAGTGGGCTCCCCTTGCGACCACTAGGGGCAAACCCCACAATGAAATATCTACGCAATGTGTCCCAATTTATTCTCTCCTCTGGGTTTAAGCCTCTAAACTATTGTCTAGCCTTGCCATCAAGACTCAAGCTAAAAGCATTGACCTTGTCTGGATCCCCGATATCACCAAAGGTCTCACAAATTTGTTTAAATCTCTCAACATGGGAGGCTGGGTCTCCTTCTCCTAGAAACTTGGTGATTAGCTTAGAGATTGTGATAGGCTTGCTCCCTGAGTGGTTGTTATCCCTTCCTGGAAACATTGGTGGTGGAGCGAAGGCTCCCCTTCCTAGTGCTTGCACTAGGATTCTCATAGCTTCATCTGTAAGGACCGTTTGTAATACAATGGAAGGTTGTGGAATGGTAGGAGATGTCTCATACATTGGTGGTCCTGATGAAGGGTTCCATAGATTTGATGTCACAAGGTTGGGATGGAAGGATATCGGAAGGATCCAAGCCCACTAGTAGGCATTTGCATTATGACTTGGGTTGGGTTGGGCCTAAAGGTTGGATTGGAGGTCCTCTAGGGAGTGGCATGTTCCCTACAGGCATAGGCCTATATGGGGCACTTGTTGGGTAGGGAATATCTCGCATATTTTGCTGCCAAGGAGGCATCATAGGGCTTTTGAGGTGGAGGGTCTTAATTGTGGACCTTCAAGGTTACTCCTCTACCCCCTTTGCTCTTCTAGATTTTGGGACCCTTGTGAGAATGTGGTCCAACTCCATCCTCGTAGGAGTGTCTATCATTAAAGAATTGGTACGACGGGGGGTGCTTGTCATTAGGTATCGTGGGACTTGACTCCTTGGGTATTGCTTCTGACATCGATGGTTGGGCTGGCATTTGAGCCTTTGACATTGCCCTAGTCTGTCTAGCAAATGGGTTTAGCCACTCTACTAGGTCTGTCAATCCAAACCTTCCCATGATATTGGAAAAGGTTTCCCTTTATGTGGCTGCTGGTATAGATGGCGTAGGAGAGTGAAGATCAATGGGGACGGAGTCCAGAGCTATTGAGGCTCTAACATTGGAGGGTTCAACCATGTCTCCATCCTGACTCAAGGACTCCTCCAAGTTGGATAATTCAACTACTGGTGGATCTTGCAATGAGTGAGAACCGACTTTTGAGCTTATTGACCCTGAGGATGCCAAGCTAGCTATGGAGGTCGACCAGATGGTATTTGAGGCACTATCTTTAGGGTCAAGGTTGTCTTGTAGGACTCTTCCTAATCTCAAGATCGTGGGTTCATTCACATGGTTGAGCCCTCAATTATAGGTTGAGTCTGCCTCGACGCGGGGCCAAGGGGCGGCAGTCCCTTGTGGCTTCCCTGGGGATAAGGCTATGGAGACCACCCGTGGGGATAGAGCTATGGCAGTGACCCACGGGGATAGGGCTATGGCAACGATATGTGGGGATAGGGCTATGGCGACGACCATGGGGATAGTAGGTCGACGGATCAGAGTTAAGGCTATGGCGACAACCATGGGGATAGTAGGTTGGCAGAATAGAGTTAAGGCAATGGCTGGCAAGATAGAGCTATGGCAACGACCCGTGGGGATAGAGCTAAGGCATCGACCGGTGGGAAATCCTTATGGCACCAAGTCAATGCAAGTTTGACCGGTGGGATAGCTGACTGTCAGTAATTAATTAGGGCAATGGGTTAGGTACTGACATGTGTCAAGTCGATGGGTCAATGCAAGTTTGATCGGCGGGATAGAGCTATGGCAACGGGTCAACACAAGTTTGATCGATGGGATACGGCTATGGCAATGATCGATGGGATAGCGCTATCACATCGATCTGTGGGGATAGAGACACACAGTGTTATTGACTCATTTTTTATGATTCTTGATTATTTGGAAGTTTTTGTTCATGTTTTTTTGTGATGGGGGGATGCTAAACTACCTAATCTACCTACCCAGTGAAAAAAACTTGAAAGAAAAATAATTTTTGCAAGCCAAAGTGTAAGATTTCTTGAGGGGTGAGTTCTACCACACAAAACCACTTCGAAATTCAGCAAGAATCATCATTTTTGCTTGTTTTTTGTGCGTTTGGACATCATACATTCCTTAGCAATGTTACAAACTAAGTTCCCATCAACTCAAAACACTAAACAGCATAAAAAACAAGCTTCAAATGTTCCAAAATGACTTTCCAACAGAAAATGACAGCTTTCCTAACTTTTCCGTTTGAAAGTTTCACTTCTTCACTCTTTCTTCTCCTACAACTCCACTAACAAAGCTCCAAGTTAAGCTTGAAGCCTTATGCAATGGGTAGATAATTAAGGAAGACAAGTGCAATGCAAAAGCATACCTCCGTTTCCTGGTAGCGGCGCCAAAAATGTGTAGGCCTCGACGGTGACTCACGTGTTGTGGGGATGTTGAAGGTATGCCGATAGAGCCTCCACTCCAAGCTACTCTTTGTGAGAGCAATGCAAGGCACGAGCCATCCACAAGTGTCACTCAAGTGGGCTCCGGATTGTTGCAATGTGTTTCCATGAGAGAAAGAGGGAAGGGGGAGAGGGGAGAAGAGAGGGGATAAGGGAGGGAGAAGGAGAAGGGAAGAGGAGAGTGAAGGAGGATGGAGTGGCAAACATAAGGGCACTACAATGGAAACAAGGGAAGACCCAAAACACTCTTGGAAGAGAAAAGCGAGCTTGTATTCAAACTTGTGCAAACTTGAAACAACAATAAAGACCAAAGTCAACCATTTGGCCTTTTATACAAGTCACTTTTTGAAGGGAGGGCCAAACCTAAGTTCTTTATACCACTCTCCCTTCTCATTATTTTACCATCCTCGTGGGACCATCTAGCTTCAAGACAATCTTGGCTCTATGGACTTGCCACTGTCCATCAAATCACATCACTTAACCAGAGTCAATGGCCAAAAACTTACTTGGATCCTTCCTTACTATAGCTTCTCGATGACTTTGAACCATTTCACATCAAATATAAATACTTTGAAATTTCTAAAATTCACTTGCAAAATGCATTGTATGGTTTCAATGTAATCCGTTTCACCTACAATGAAACTTGTATCCTTGCACTAGCTCTACTGTCTTGCAAAAAGCTGTTATCCTCCCCTTGATTAGATGTGTTGCACTTTACATCAACTTTCTCTACTTGAGTGACTACCATATGCCCCACATTGCATTTAATGAATGATACTACAAAGGTAATGGATTTTTCTTTAGCAGCCCTCTAAGTACATCACAACCTTGTGCAAATGATTATATACCTGTACATCACAACCCCATGGAAGTTCCTCCTCCCTATCCATCACAGTCTCCCCTCTTTGAGTGGCATCTTTGAGAGCGTCTTCTAACCAATAAATTTTGCATTTAGCGTGCACTATTGATAACTTTGGGGCATAAGGCCTACCTTTATTGGTCCTTTTTCATCCTCTTGTCTTTGAGATCTTTTTTAGATTTTTTGATCCATTTCTCCGTTTATTCACAATTGTAAAGACAAAAGATATTCACTTTGAGTTGCAAGGAGAAACTCAATTTTCCTGTTTTCCCCCCCTTCCACCATCTGGCATACCTTACAAATGTACTGAGCTTGTTGATGGCATTTGATGGATGTTTAGCACTACATCCCTGCAAAGTAATTGGAGATACATACTTTAGTAACAATAATGTGTCATTAAATTTGAAATAAAAGTTCAAAAATGTTTTGAATTCAAGTGGAAATAATGTTACTATATCATATGCGCCAATCATGTGACTCAAGACCACTTAGTTTTCCATTTGAAGTAAAACCACCCATTAAGTTATGCATATACTTGGTTGAGATTTTCATACCCATGCGATAATGATTTTCACATAGCTCTATTCTATTTTTGTCAACACCCCATGGTGCATATTCACCTTGCCATTCTTGTGTTTTGGCCAAAAGGCCCTCCACATCACTTTTCTCACCCAAAGATTAAGATTTCCTCACACTCTCTCCCCTTCATACTTTGCAACCACCTCCCTTGCACTTCTTATGTTAGAGGCACTATGGGCAGTAAAGGAGAAAGGCAGGAGACTCTTCAAAGAACCTGCATTCCTAGTTCCAAGTATGATTTACTTGTTTTCGTGATTCAATTTGCACCTAGAAGCTGACATATATTTCAAAATGTGGAAGTATAGCATGCGATGGAAAATCAACATATGAATGTGTTGGAAGCCAGCACTTCCAATACAACATCTACAAGAGTTTTGGAATGTGGAGATTGTTTGAGTTCCTTTGAGGGTTTTTCAAACACCGAGTTAGGAGATCTTGATTTACATGCTAAAGATGTGTGAGACCTGGCCATGAATGATTGAGAGGATGAGCATCACCCTCACAAGGAAGATTCCAACGAGGCTGTGATTGATTAAAGAATGAGGACAACATTGATAGAAATATATTTGGTTGTGAAAAAATTTGTATTTGATTTCATTATTGCAAGGTGCAGGGTGAAACCTCTAGACTATCCAAAATTGTCAATGATTAAGGTGGTTGCATAACATTGACGATTTTGTTGACATTATATTTTTTTCAAAAAGCATTATTGAAGTTCATATCGATGCTAGTATCAAGGTTTATTGGAGGTTTATCGATGATAATTTGATGGTAAATATAGATAGTAATGTCAACACTAATTTTGGCGAACGTAACAATTGCACTAATGTCAAGGGTACAACCTTGAAAAAACTAAGGCAAAAGCCTCAATAGTCACTATTGATATTGGTGTGAAGGGTTGTATTTAGTGTGTGTGTGTGTGTGTGTGTGTGTGAGAGAGAGAGAGAGAGAGAGAGAGGAGATGTTTGTGCATAAAGGAGAAACGGGGAGAGAAATTGATTCTACTAATTGGAGGGAGGGCTACCACCTAGAGGGAGGAATCTAGTCTTGATGCCTTCAAGAAAGCGAGTTTTGAAAAGTCTTAATATTGTCATCTTCTTCAACCAAAATTCCACCTTATGTATGTCCATCTGTATTGAAAACACCCACAAAATACAAATCCCATTTGAAAAATTGTCAATCAAATTAAAAATAATGCAAGTGCCCATGCCCAAACTCTTCCTTTGGTCCACCCTTTGATGACCACCATATTGCAACCCTTGAAAAACTACTTACATTGGCGTTTGGGGATGGATGGGCATGTCCCATTGCCACATTTTCCTTTCAAGGATTTGAAACCTCGTGGGGCAAGACACATGGCTAGAGGATGTGTTCCTTGCTCACCTCGTAGAGTGGGCTTACAATGAGCTTATAAGGTGTGATTCTCCTCTTGTTTTTGAAGGGGTTCAGACCCTTAGATAGTTCACTAGCCAAGATGACAATCGCATTATTCCTCCTAAAGTAATAAACAAACAAGCATCCAAGGCATAAAAGGTGGTCTACCACTTGATGTAAATTTGCTACCAAATTATAGTCTAAAACTTGAATTCATGGAGCATCAAAATCCATCTTGTAAGTCTCATAATAGATAGATGGGACTTATTCAATTTATACTTATCAGATTGGTGCTCAGTGAGTGATAATAACCTCGTTACCCTCAAATAATGTCAAGGCTTAGTGATTAAATTTAGAAACCCCTTGTTGAATCAATTGTAAATCTAATGCTTGTAGGATCAAGCTAATTAATAAATAATAACAATAATAATGTACATTATTATTCAATGATCGAATGGAGTCGCCTACTAGGTGGATGGATGATTTTCTTAACAACAAAGATGAAACTCTACTTCTTTAGTTTTATGCCTTAACTTCTTTTAATTAAAGCTTATGCACCCCAAGGAGTCCTCATTAGGGATAATCTACCTCCTTTGGACTCTCATTACGAATGCTTTGAGCTACTTGAGGAAATCCATTGATTTTGTATAGTTAGAGCCCTTCCCACCTTCCATCATGTTATCTCAATGAACATAACATAGCTAGTTCCCTTATGTCAAAATTAAATTTAACAATACCATTCCATTTGTATTTGTACCCAATATATTACACATCCATTAAACTTAATTGAAATTTGCTAATATTTTTTTAAAACTAAATAGTTTGTTTTGGCATTAAAAGTTCATTCTACAAGTTTAAAATAACAATTGTGCTTGTTTCAAGAGCTTTCAAAAGAATACCCAAGTTTTATAGTTTTGAGTTGATCTTGACCCTTATCCCATTGCTTAGCTTTAAGTTAAGCATTGATTGTCTATATCACCAACATGTTTTTCTTCATAGAAGTCCAAAGGTACATATTTAAGGGGTTTAATATTTTAAATAAGACAAGATTCATAATAAACCCAAACGGGAATGCACACTTGTGTTAATGCCTTTATGTCATGCAAAAATGCATATTCATATTAATTAGGAGGGTACAAGAGTGGGGGTTGAAAAGAATGAGCAGAGGGAGTAAATCCCAATGGGAAAGTGCACTTGTGTTAATATCCTCTATGTCATGGAAAAATATGAAATTCGGATTAACTTTTTGAGGAGGGCACAAGAGGGGGTTGAGAAGGATGAAGGGATGGAGTGAGTAATCTAAGGTGGGGGAGGGGACCATTGAGGGAAGGGGAAGAAGAGAGGGGAGGATGGGGGCTAGAGGAGGTGACCCCAAAGGTGAGAGGGGCTTTAATGAAGAATCTATAGGGGAGGAGGTAAAGGGGGGGACTCTAGAGTGGGAAGAAAGGTATAATCAAGATAACCCCATTTAGGAGAAGCATCATGTAGTGGTAAGGCTCACGAGACGAGAGGACCCTCAAGAGAAAAAATTAAAGGCTCTAAGCCATAGGTTAATCCTCTCCCACACTAGAACAAATTAATGAGAATTTTCAAATGAAAAATAAATGGTCCCCATGGCTTAAGATTAAAACAAATTAATGAGAATTTTCAAATGAAAAATAAATGGTCCTTAACCATGGCTTAAAGATTGTTCGAGGAGGTTAACCTATGTAAAACAGCCCTAAGTCTTCCACTTTCATGAAGGTTCTGCTAAGTGAAGGCAGATCCTATGTGCTCCTGTAGACTTGATCTTCATAATGGTTTAACTTTATCACAGGATTATTTTACACAAGATGGAGATTGTGAAGGCTGCAGTTCGGCATGTTTTTAAAGCACCAGGCTCCATTGCATTATCGGCAGCCCAACGAAATTACAGCTATAGGGACTTGCTTAGGTCAGCGTGGCATCTGTCTGCAACGTTAAGGGACAACCCGCTGCCTTCAAACAGCATGCCTCCTACAGCAACAGATGGTGTAAGCCAGCCACATTATTTGATCAGTTTCCTCCTTACGTGTTGTGCATGCTTGCATAACTGTATGCTGCCTGCTAGATGGTAGGCACGTGAGTCATTCGAAGCAGACAACTGATTTCTGACCTTTCCAGGCTTTCCAGAGCAGGGGCTTTAATCAAAGAGGGAGCTCATCTCTGTTGGGAGAGAGTGCATTGCAAGGGTTGCACGTGGGTATCATGGCAAAGCCATGTGCTGAGTTTGTAGCAGGGATATGGGCAATCTGGCTCAGTGGTGCTGTGGCGGTCCCACTGGCTGTGAATTATCCATCAGCTGAACTCTTACATGTTGTTAAAGATGCGGTATTTTGACAATATGCAAAATTTCAGTCTCATAAACATGCCTTCAAAAGTTAGAAACAAGTGATAGGGACTTGTTTTTGAAAGCACTTTACATTTGCTGATGGGTAAGCTGCAGGATGTGTCACTGATTTTAGGTACACAAGATCATCATGAACGTATAAAAGACCTTGCACAAAAGTGCTCTGTTCCTTCGTGCTGGCTTCCTTCTGTGCCTGCTAGTGATGAGTCAGGGATGGAGTTATCAACAAGGAAAGATGTAGACCTGCAAGGATGCCTGGAGGAGGGCTCATCCGAGCAAATACTGAGTGAGATAGCACAGTTATCTTCAGAAGGTGAAGCCTAATGCCCACATCATTTATTCAATATGCAAATTGTCTTCAGGACTGGCTCATTGCTCAAATTTCAGCAGGAGGGAAACCCAGCTTGATCTTATACACCTCGGGCACCACTGGCAAACCAAAGGGAGTCGTCCATACACATGCTGGAATGGCTGCTCAGGTTTCCTCCAACTTTTCACTCCCTGGTGCCATTTAAGCTTTTTGGGTAGGAATGCTGAAGCAAGGCTGCATGCACTAAGGCTTCAAGAATTCAATTATACAACAGTGCTAAGATTTATGGTTCACTGGAGTGCTATGATTTTATGGTTTGTTGGGAAAATCTTGGTTACAGTTGAAAGTTTTCATGCACCAAATATCATCGTTTTTCTAAATCGCCTTCCTTTTTTATCGGGGCTCACTTGGTGAAGAGCTTGATGGCATTAATATAGTTGTCGCGGATATCCCTGCCATCTGCCACATCAAAGGTGTCCAGAGCAGACCAGCCAGCAGATCTGGGCTGGAACAGCAACAAAACAGTGCCGCCCTGTCAAGTGTGGAGTCCACAGCAGTGGAGGGCCTTCAGATGACCAATGGGGGCCAGCAGCAGCCTTGTATAGGCTGTTGGAAAGCTCCAAAAACCTCCACAAACTGGTTGGTGATTCTGTAGCAGGTTGGCCAGTGGTCAGGCCCGCCAGTCAGCCAGCCAGGAAGGGTCTCCAAGCCCAATAAAAGGAGCCTTTCCTCCCCTCATTTCTCCATCGGCTCCAGCAGCCTCATGAGCTCTCAGCTTCTCCTCGATAGCCCCTACAGCTCCCCCAGCCTGTTTTTATCCCATCCTTTCATGGCTTAGTTCCCAGAGCCCCCTCCGTATATACAGATCTAGCCCCACACAGATGAAGCAGATCAGTCCTCTTTAACAGTTGTATGGTATCTGGCGGTTGCCACACCCAATGTGATAAAGACAATAGTCATCACATCTCTTAGTGCAAAATTGATCTGATATATTCTATTCATGTTCTCTCTCTCTCTCTTTCTCTCTCTCTCTCTTGATTTGGCCATTGAACTGGAGCATAGAGTGGTCTAGAAAGAAAGATCAAGTATGCGCATTATGCTAAGGTCATGACAGTGAAGATGCGGAACATGCCACATTCACATGCCCAGCCTAAGCCGACATTAGAGTTCACTTTCCGCATTGATAACCCAGCGTACCAATCTATCCAAGCTTCTTGAGAGCAGCCATAGAAATCCCCATCTTCTAGGTACCTTTTTATGTCTCTTATTTGAGCATAGATGAGAAATCATGAGAAAATGCATAAGAATTGAACCCTCTGATCACTCAATTGAGACTATGTAATGTCATTTGAGTCAGCTCTAGGACACATTGGAGTAGAGGAGGAGCTAGATGATATGAGAGCAGCTTGGGTCAGCAGAGAGAGCCAACATGATGCCGCCGAGAGAGGGACGTAGAGACCACGTGCGAGCCAGATAGCGACCAGAGCACACTCTATTGAGGTACGGCCTATCACAGATTTCCTCAAGGGAGACCGACAGAGACGAGGATCAATTTGGACATAGCTCAGCGGGCTCAGAGAGTGAGGAGACCGCGTTTCTTGTCACAACGTGAGACAACTCGACAAACGCAAAACCGAGATATCTTCATAGCTCACTGGAGAGCCACCATGGTGCTGGGCGTCGTCTTCTGACCCAACTCTCAATTTGCTTCAAACTGTATTTGTTTTTTATTTTGCTTGAGCTCTTGAGCCCATTAGATCAGTGTAGATTAGTACTCAGCACGTAGCATGCCCTCTACTCCAGCCCATTGAGGCTTGTATGAGTTCTCTTTCTGTGCACTTTGTCCCATAGGCTCGTGAGGCCTCCGGCGGACGTTAATATATGTTTCTTTCTTTCTTTCTCTCTCTCTATCTCTCTCATCATGATCATCATCATCAAATTCAAAGATGCCCAAATGAGACAGGATGTCTTGAAACAAATAGTCAACCTGAAAGGCACCAAGTTTACGTCAATGAGGACTGGACCTCACCCTTTTGCAAATCGAGCAAAGGAAAGAAGGCATAAAGAGAGTCATGGAAGCCAAGGAGAAGGGAAAGTTGGTGGTGTAGAGAGATAGGAAGGTAATTTTCCGAGATAGGAAAACCAGCCCCCCTCCCAAATAGGGGTATCGAGTCTGTGGAACCACCAGTGCTTTGTCACTTGCCCTTTGGAATGAGAATGGGAATGGAACAGTGTGGTCCTCACCAGGCAAAAGATCTCGTTGTATACATTGAGACACGCTTGTGCTAGACAGAGTGCACGATTCCTCATCATTGTCATCTTTCTCTCTCTCTCTCCCTCTCTCTCATCATCATCAAATCGAGCAAAGTAAAGAAGGCATAAAGAGAGTCATGGAAGCCAAGGAGAAGGGAAAGTTGGTGGTGTACAGAGATAGGAAGGTAATTTTCCGAGATAGGAAAACCAGCCCCCCTCCCAAATAGGGGTATCGAGTCTGTGGAACCCCACTAGTGCTTTGTCACTTGCCCTTTGGAATGAGAATGGGAATGGAATAGTGTGGTCCTCACTAGGCAAAAGATCTCGTTGTATACATTGAGACACGCTTGTGCTAGTCAGATTGCACTATTTCTCATCATTGTCATCTCTCTCTCTCTCTCTCTCCTCTCTCTCATCATCATCAAATTCAATGATGCTCATGTAAGAAAGGGAAAAGGGGTAGATTTGGTGAAAGGACAAAGATGGTAGAAAAGGGGGAGAGGGTAGGGGAGAGGAAGGAGGGGAGAGAGAGAGAGAGAGAGAGAGAGAGAGAGAGGGGTAGACGGAGAGGAAGAGAGAGAAAAGGGTGAAAGTGACCCATAAATTTTGCATCTGTGTCAATGACAATTTTCTGAGGGAAGCCATGATGCTTAAAAACATGCTCAATAAATTGCCAAGCAACCTATGATGTTGAATACCGGGTCTTAGTGGGTATGAAGCGAGCCTGTTTTGTCATTCTATCCACCACCATATAAATGTTATCCCATCTCCTCTTTGTAGAAGGCAACCCTGTGATGAAATCCATAGCTATGTGAGTCCATTTGCCTTCTGGAATAGGTAATGGTTGTAAAAAACGTGTGGGTAGCTAGCTATCCACCTTATTCTGTTGGCAAGGCAAGCATTCAGCATCCCAACACATGCCATCCTAGATGAAGCTTTGTTTGATCTTTTCATGTGCCTTAGTGATATCCACATGTCTTGCCATAGGAGATGAGTGCATTTTGTGCAAAACCAACAGTCTATACTTGGAGTCTGGCACAAGATAAATTCAGTCCTTGCAGTACAACAGCCCATTATGCAACTTAAATTCAGCTTGCCCTTGGCCTGAAGGCTCCTGTTGTTGAGAGTTGTGGTGCCATGAAGAGCAAAGGTATGAGTAAAGGGCAAGCTGCCACATGGCATGAAGGAGATATCCCACATGTGAGCATGCATATGGATGTAAGTACCCACTTCTATAAAAGGGAGGTTCATTTGAAGTAATATCAATCAAGCACTTTGCACTATCTCAAGATTCTCTTTATGAGTCCAAGCTAATTTATCTTGGAACCTAATTGACTTGAGTTATAGATCATGATCACTCTTAGGATTCACCCACCTTAGATCAGTGTTGTCATTAGAGTAGATTAGGGTCCACAGGAGAGCTCGGTCCATGCGCTTTAACATGGTATTAGAGCTTAGGTCCTAGCTCTCCTAGATTAGATGTAGATTTCTTTCTCGAGAGCTTCTCGAGTGTTCTTGTGAGAGTTCACTTCCGTAGAGAATTTCCGTTCATTGTAAGAGATTTCCGTCCATTTCCGTTCATTGAGAGAGAATTCTAGCATTGAGAGAGAGAGTTTCTATTCTTTGATCGACAGCTTATAGTTCATTGAGAGGTTGAGAGAGAGCACTTTCATTCATGTTGTTTGAGAGAGAAAGAGTTTATTCTTTCATTGAGAGAGGATAGGTATGTGTGAGAGAGAAGAACTGATCTACTCCTATTGTTGAAGAAAGCCTCAAGCACGAACTACATCAAAGGCTGGCTCTCATCAGCATGACTCTATCTCAGAAGCCCCTACAGCTTTGACAAAGTGAAAGCAAGCTAAGCTAAGGCAAACAAGGTGGCATACCAAGCAGCCTTCTAAAAGCAGTAACTCACGACTCCAAGCCAGGGGTAGACAAAGCTACAAGGCAACACATAGCTCTCCAGCCAGCCACTCCAACTCCAACGGCCTCTATCTATGGCCGAGAGCTAGGCTCAAACGTCCACCGCCAAGCCTCAGCAAGCTCCAGCCTTTCGACTCTCCTGCTGTACCGGCCAACCTGATGCCTCACAGCTACAATGACAGCAACTTGTAAAGGCCAATCACCATTTGTAGCATGTCCTAATTCATGAACCTATCATACAAATGTAAAGCCATAGACCATGTAAGCATTTATGTCAGACCTGACCTCAATGCCACACATAGGAGCCAGGTCTCAGTTGATTCTTGAATGTGGACCTTGTAGGAGTAGGTACAGTCTCCGCCACTTTTCACCTTGACACTTTATCCAGTCGAGAGGAACCAGCTAAACTTTGCAGTACAGCTGAGCACTCTTATATAGTTTATACCTTTAATTGAAGAGGTTAATGCCACCATAGAACACCCGCATCTTGTTTTTTCCCATGGATCTCTTCCACTATTACCTCATCAAAATCACGGAGAGGATGATAACAGTGTTTGTCTGATACAGGAGGGACCCATGGATCTCTTCCACTGTTACCTCATCAAAATCACATAGAGGATGATAACAGTGTTTGTGCTGATGCAGGAGGGAACCTTAATAAAAAAAAGAAAGAAGTGGAGTTGCAAAGACAAGAATGACTTTGCCAACTGCAAGAAGAAAAAGAATAAAGGTCCCACAAGGAGAGCTAAGATGAGAGGAAGAGTCTACTACTTCCATAGCAAGCACAATTAAACTTGGTATACAAATGGAAAGGGGAATGGATGTGTGTCATGCAGAAAGAAACACAGCCTTTGTAACACTTGATCACTGTGGATCTGAAGCGCTTGTAATTTTTTTTGCTGTAAACTTCTTAAGGATGAATGTATGTGTAGCAAAATTTTAGGAAAATTTCTATAAGATTTTATTGTGAGGGGTATTTTGTAAATTTCTTATCTGAAAAGCCCTGATCAGGTATAATAGCTGTGTGACTGTCATGCAGGTCAGAACATTGACTCAGGCTTGGGATTATACAAGGCATGATAGATTTCTACATTGCCTTCCCCTCCATCGTATCCTTGAATCCTTAAGGAAACTTTTTGTCCTTCTCTTTTTATTTTTGGCTAGCATGTATTAGTTGTATTCAATGCTTTCTATATTCTTGAAATAGAAGGCTTGGTTTCTCTTATATAAAATGAAGTCCCTTGACGCTCTTTTTTTTCAGATGCCCATGGATTGTTCAACGTTTTTCTTGCGCCTCTTTATGCGGGTTCCAAGGTGATGATTCTAAGTTGCACTCCTTTGCACGATGTGTTGTAGGCTCATATGGTATCTATTGCTAAATGATATTACTGGAAATTTTTGAAGTGTCCCTTCTTTCCACTTTCTTCTTTTATATGAGAGCAAACTAAGTGTACACAAACGTTCTGAAATTTTCTACTTTTGCATTTGGCTATTGTTGAAGATCGATCTGATGTTAAAGTTTGATGTAAATGAGATTTGGCATCGATGGTGCAATCCTTATCTAAGGACTGGGGTTCAAAATGTGGATGCTGTCACTGTCTTCAGTGGGGTAAGTTGGATGTTAATGATGAATCTCTTGGCTATTTTTAAAAGGATGCCCTTATGTATTGTCACTGTATATGTTTTCATGATTTAGCTCAGTTAGATTTTTGTAATTTTGTGTTTCCAGAGCAAATTATGCATAAAATTGTTAGGGCGGTGAATAATTGGTAAACACACACACAGTTCACACATGCACGGACGCACGCTCTTCAATGCTACTTTAGAGCTGTAATTTCTTGACCATCAGGATCTTTTCTGTTCTTTTATTAGATCTGAAGCATTTCCATTCCTTTTAGATCTCTTTGGACTGTGTAGGCTTGTTTCTTTGCTGTCGTTAAAAGTGACAGGCCTTGCAGGCTAGAAAACAAAAAGTGCAAGTTTTGGTGTCACTTCATGGCCTGGTAAATAAGGTTTCATGAGGTGTGCATTGTGCTGGAAGATGCTTTTGGTTTCTGAAGCAAACTATGAGCCTGAGAAAATGAGGATTTCTTGATTAAATGAGATGGGTTGCATGGAAGAATGATGCAGTTTTAAGGAGTGTCAACTAAATTGAGATTTCAAAGCTGGTGATGGGATAGATTTCAGATATAAAGCATAAGGTGGCTTGGAATATATGGACAAGAGGCATGTTAGAAGAAACTTAACCCCACTTGAAGCCCTCTAATGAAATATTAGACACCACAACCTTCATCTTTCATTGGTGCACCGCCAGTTTGCAGGTATCAAACAATTTTGCAAGATATCCAGGTGGGGCTAAATCCCTTTAGGGCAGAATGGAATGAGGGTTCCACTCTCTGCACCTAACAAGGAGCCTAGAGAAAGTGTAGGGAATAGCAGACAATCCTGCCTATATCCCTTTCCACCACCTC
This sequence comes from Dipteris shenzhenensis, assembly GCF_047967505.1. Lineage (NCBI taxonomy): Eukaryota > Viridiplantae > Streptophyta > Polypodiopsida > Gleicheniales > Dipteridaceae > Dipteris > Dipteris shenzhenensis. The sequence goes on from NC_141620.1 coordinate 51,676,931, forward strand.
TGTGTTTCACTTTCTGTTCTTGCAGTCCCATCCATGGCTGCATAATAGCAAAGCAAGTGGAGGCTGTCCTAACAATTCGTCAACATGTGCAGCAGGATGATCTTCATCCGGCTTAAATTTAAATACACAATCCAAAGATGATGATGCGTCCAATAGTGTTATTTCCTAATCTAATATCCTTACTCTGAGTACTGTATCCAACGAAAATGCATTTCATTCTTTTGTCAAAAACTTTAAACTCTGCCTTTTTTATTTTAAAGCATATGCAACCGATCCTAACACTTTGAATTGATCAGTCTGGCTTTATACCGAAAAAGTTTCCAAAACAGAGTAATATACACAGATGCCTTACTGAGGCCTCTTTTCTTTATATACCCAGATTCTAGTTTTCTATTAGTCTCTCCCCAAAAAGTTTGTATCAACAGCTTGTGCTTAAGATGCATTTGGTCACTTCATAAGTTTTTCATTCCAGCACACCATTTTGCTTGGAGCATGCTCATTCCCATGGCCTTTGGAGTCCCTATCTAGAATGTTTTGAGTTTGCAGCTTGTTTGGTTTTCAGTTAGTGGTTTAAACAAGAACACTTCTGAGGACAGTTGGATGAACCTGATGTCGGTACATGGATTGCTCAAGGATAAAGCGTGTTCATGATCAAGGACGGTGGTACCATGGACTGTTGGTACTACTTCATTTGTACCTATGTCCTGGGATGGCTTACCTTGGTGGAGTGGGACCTGAGGAACATAAGCTGTGGATGTGAGAATGAGATATCAAGCACATCTTCGACTTTTCCCTGAGAACTTCTCCATGGAAGCTAATGAAGCATCTGCATCAATGAGTGGGTGTACGCCCACAATGGGCCTGAGAGGGGCTGTTGGGATATAGGGGCCGCCTCTCCACTTGTGAGCCCCTTATGAGGACATGGCGGAGATGACCTGCAAAAGGGGATTTCATAGAGAGAAGCCAACATGGGCAAAGGAGATGGCTGCCACAGATGCAGATTAGAGAGAGAAAAATAAAAAAAGAAAGAAAGATATATTAATGTCTGCAAGAGGCCTCGCGGGCCTATGAGACAAAGTGTGAATCCAAGAAGTACCTCATACAAGCCACTGAGGGCTGAAGCAAAGGGTTCACTAAGACCCTTGCTGAGAACTGAAAGCTGAAAATTTGAAAGCAAAAGCTAAAACGCTAACACGCTCAGCTCGTGGACAAAATACTAGAGAAAAAGAGGCAGGGGGTTGCACTAGAAAGGGCCAGGAGTCTGAAAATCAGAATGAGCATCATCACTAGTCCTGTCCAAAGGTGGATCTAAGGTGTCTCTGGCGAGGAGTGAGGCGCTGGATGGCCCCTGTTGAACTGCATCTGGTGGAATGGGGGTAGGGACATCTATAGCCACGACTAAAAGGGGTTATCACCCGCTCGAATCTGTGGAGGGTCGGGGGCACGGGAGGTGTCCTCCTGTAAAGAAGGTGAAGGATCAATAACCCTGACTGGTACCCAACAGGCGGCAATAGACCGTGCTAAGGGTCCTGGACGCGTTGTTGGTGTTGGGTGTGTCACTGTATTGGCCTTGTAGTGCGTGTCGAAGGTGTAAGGCGAGAAGTAGGTGCTGAGGGAGTGATACAAGACCAGAAGACCGCTTGGGTCTTTTCTTCTTCCTTGGAAAATCTCTAGCAGTACCCAAGGGTTCCGCATATTATGCACTGATCCTATTTGCCAATAATCTCGACTTTGTGGCAAAAGAAAGAGCCATCCAGAGCATAATATGGTCATCCATGATGTTAGAGTCAGAAACTAGGACTCTCGGAACTTGATTGCTCCGTTGCTGAAGAACGCATGCCAAGGAGGAGGGGGGGGGATCTTTGCGACCAAACTAAAAGTGGCTCTGAAGGTAGGAAGGAGTCAATGGTACACCTGAGGGAGGCCAGGAAATCTAATGAAGAGAGAAGTAATTTGATTGTTCTCCATAATAGGGTTGAAACCCAAGGTGAAGGGAAAGAGAGAGATCCTCCTAGAGCCTAGCACCAAGGGGTTAGTCTCAAGCATTGTAGCCACAGATTCAAGAGTATCAAAAACCACCTAGAAGAAGCCTTGTCCTTGTAAGCGAATGTCGGTGAGATGAGGTGTGAGGTTGTAGGAACAAAGTGGAGACAGGTTGTGAACACAAGTGAGTAAGAGTGCACACACAAGAAAGCTCCAATAGAAATGTTCAAATGAAACAATACAAATACTTGGTATATATAGTACCCAAGTACTATTGATTAACCATAGGGTTGACTTTATGCCTACAACACCATATCTTTCTTACAAATCCCCCCTCAAAGATATGGCTGAAAGTACCCCGGAAACGTCTCAGGTGTACCTTGCAGTACCTAAAGTACCATGGTTGCACAAATTCATCCAGATGGATATGCAACCTATGAGAGTACATGAAAACAATGTCATTGTGAATCACTTCACAACCTCCCTTGACATTGTAAGAATGTCTCTGATCCCCAAGCCATGTCGATGTCATAAGAAAAGATTTGTTGATAGGGCTTTTGTGAAGATATCCGCCACATTGTCCTCAAATGGACAATAGATGAGATCAAAGAACTTACATGCTTTATTATGCAGGTGTGAGATAGTATAAGACACAAAAAATGTCCCCTACATTGTTGTTGATTGTTGGAAGACACATGAAAAAATGGAAAAGCATCACTTTGCACCACTAATGAAGGTTGTCATGCATCCTTTGGGCTCCACTATACAGTGAAGCCATCAGAAATACAATCCCGTACATAATGATAATGATTTTCAATGTGTTTCATGCGAGCATGAAAGACAGGATTGTTGGCTATGGCAATGCAACTCTGGCTGTTACAGAAGACAAAGTTTGCTTCGCCATCCTATGCATGATGCAAGTCATGCAAAACCTTCCTTAACCACATTAACTCCGTAGTGGCTGAATTTGCAGCTTTGTACTTTGCTTCACTGGAGGAAAGAGAGACTCGTCATAAATCAGCCTGGGAAGTGTGCTACAGCCAATACCTTCTGATCATAAGGTTGAACATTAAGCTTGTATAAGTCTCTGTCATATGTGCCTGTTGTTACAATCTCATACCCTTTCTTTGGATCCTTAATCCTGCATTGGTTATTCTGAAATTCAACCAACATATGTTGATCATGGGCAATGTTTGAAACTGAAATTAGATTTTTGCCTCAAATCTAGAACATACCAAACATCTCGGATATACTTAACTTTCCCATTATCAAGCTGAATGGGAATGTTCCCAACTCCCATGATGTCTTGAGAAGCATCATCGGCACACGTAACCTGTCTGCCATGAACATGTGTCATGCTCTCAAACCACTCCGGGCGAGGAGTCATGTGCTTAGTAGCACCATTGTCGATATACCATGTATCACTTGCAACAAGAGAAGCATCCCTTGATTGATATCCCCCTTGGCATCCATCTTCTCATTAAATGCAGCAAACACAAAATCTCTATTACCTTGGGCAAGATGAGCTTCACCATGTGCATCTGAAGCACGAGTTTCAGTGGGGACAACAAAATTACTACTAGAGCTGTCCCTTTGCCTTTTCTTTTCATTGGCAATCCTTTTTTGACACTCTGCGATGTAATGTCCTGGCTTCTTGCAATAGTTGCATTTGTCCTTTTTCTGATTTTTGCTTGAACTGCTTGCATTCCCCTCCTTGGGCTGAGTTGTATGGCTGTGTTTTGTTGGCTCAAACTTTTTTTAAAATTTGCCCTTTTCACCCATGGCAAGCACTTGCTCACCCTGACGAGAGGCTTGGGCAAAATTTGAGCATCTCTCCTCTTCCTGCAACAAAAGCCCAACTAACTCATCGAACGAGAGCGGGACTGCCCTGAGAACAATGGTCAATGAAGTGACGAATGTGCCATATGAGGGGGCCAAGCTATTGAGAGTAATAGAGACGAGCTTCTTGTCTTCTATTTTCTCATCAATACTTGTGAGTTGATCACGTAGATCAGTGATCGTGGCAATATGATCAGTGATGGCCTGGCCTTCCTGCATGTTGAGATCCTTGAGCTGATTTGTCAAGGCAATGGCCCTTGCCTCATTCTTAACATGATACATGTTTGCCAATCTTCCCCATGCTGCATTTGCATCCTTGCACGACTTGATAGTCGTCATAATGTGCCTCTTCACATTTGTGGCAATCAAAAACATCGCTTGGGCACTGCGGCGGTCAAACTTCTTCTGCTCCTCCATCGATGCTATGGGAATAGCAAGAGGGACTGTAGCAGACAACTGTTTGCCTGTAGTCTGACCCGAAGAAGCTGTGCTGGATGTAGATGAGCCTGTTGGCCTCACCGCATCCCCACTAACAATATCCCACAAGCCCTTACCAACCAAGATGTTCTTAAGCATGAATGACCACAAGGCATAGTTCGGTCCATCCAGCTTGTCACCCTCGGACAAATTGCCAAAACTGTCCTGAAAGAGTCGACATGATGTAAAATGGGATACCCACAAGCTGCAAATGTATCTGCAAAAAGACCTGCAAGTCCCAAAAGTGCAACTGGCTGCAAATGTGCCTACAAATCCCAAACTAATACTGGCTGCAAATGCAAAGTATGATTGGCTGCTTTGAAATGCCACTGACTGCGCAATGCTATCACTGCAAAAATGGCATCAACCAATCGCTGCACTCTATTGCAATCTGAAGTGCAATCTCAAACTGAAAATGCACAACCCAAATCTGAAATAGCACACCCACGAGTGCTCAAATGCATCCAATGGAGCTCAAAGGCATCCACAACTGTAAAGTAACTGCAAATGCACCCAACAATGCAGAGTATTTGCAAATGCACCTGAGAGTGCAAGAGTATGGGCTGCAAAAACAGTCCCGAAGCGAAATACACAGCTCAAAACACTTACTAAAAGTGCACCTTGGCCGAACCACCTGCAAAACAGTCCACTGACTGTGTGGGCAAGCTGGAGATGACAAAGGAGTTGAAGTGAGCTGCTTGGAGCTGAATGAAGCTGTCGGGAGTACTTCTGAACACAATACACGTGTAGGGAAGAGCCTGGAGAAGTATGGAGATGCCTGGAGCTGCTGGAACACACCTGGGAGAGGCTAAAGCTAAAAAGAGTCCAGATCTGAGCAAAAACGCCGAAAAAAAGCCGAAAACTACTCGAAATCACCTTCCGACAAGTCGTACGGACTCCCAACACTGTCGCACAACTGTACGAACAAATCCATACGGACTTACAGACGTCCGTACAACTGTTTTCGCTTGAAATGGTGCGGGACAGGTTTGTTTGTATGCGGGCAGCTCAAAAATTTTGAAAAACGTATAAATTGGATCTCAAAAGGTCAAAAAACAGCCGCTGGATTGTTTTGTTTTTTTTTTCTGCTCTTAAACAAGTTTTTGGCGATGAAACAAGGCACCGGACTGAATGCTGGAGCTACCTCAAATGAAAGTTGGAGATCTGAATGTGAGAACCAAGAACGCACACTAGAGCACCAAGCTTGTGGGAGTCTGGAAGGAAGCACGGGAATGGAAGCGCGGGAGTGGGCTCTAGAGACGGAAGCGCTCTAATACCAAATGTAGAAATAAAGTGGAGACAAGTTGTGAACACAAGTGAGCAAAGGTGCACACACAAGAAAGCTCCAGTAGAAATGTTCAAATGAAACAATACAAGTACTTGGTATATATAGTACCCAAGTACTAAGTAGGTCAACCATAAGGTTGACTTTATGCCTACTACACCATATCTTTGTAATGTCTTACAGAGGTCTCCCGGTAAAGCTGTGAGCATCCAGTCCCTGGCGTGAAACGTGGAAGGGTGGGACCCAAAGATGTGGGTGAAGAGAGAGAAGTAGAGCTTTTAAGCTCTACGTCCTTTTTGAGCTGTTGCAACTCGTCTTTAGAGAAAACGACTTGTCTCGCAGCTGGTGAAAGCAGTTGAGGATTGGTTGAATGGGAATCCATTCATCAAATGAGGCAAAAAGGCCAATTGGAACACTATGAATCTCTATGTGACCCAAATTTGTTGCTGCAGGAGAGGTAGAAGAGGAGAGACAAGAAGGGGGTGGGCTGAGCAGGAGAGGGGGGAGGGGGAGAAGGGGCTGAGGGGAGGCGGGGGAGGGGGAGGGGGCGGGGGCAAAAAGGGGTTGAGGGGAGGCGGGGGAGGGGGAGAGAGGGGGCGGGGGAGGGAGAGGAGAGAGGAGGCGGAGGAGGGGGAGGGAGAGGGGAGGCGGGAAGGGGGAGAGGGGGCGAGGGAGGGGAGGCAGTGGGGGGAGGAGAGGCAGGGAAGGGAGGGAGAGGGGCGGGGGAGGGAGGCAGGAGGGAGGGTCTGAGAGGGTGGGGGAGGGGGCGGGAGGGAGGGGCTGAGAGAGGGAGGAGGAGAGGGCAGGTTGAGGGGGCGGGAGGGAGGGGTTGAGAGAGGGGGGGCTGAGGGCAGCAAGGACGTCGGGGAGGAGCAGCAGCCCGAGTCACATGATTTGAAGTTCTCTTTCTTGTAAATAGACAATGACCACCTAGGGTGAGGATGCAAGTGGGAGGTAGAGGAAAGCTCTGACTTCTTAATTGAAAGACAAAGGAGGACAAGAGGGAGTGGAGAAACAAGACACATGAATGCATTTCACAATAATTCATCAAAGGCTAAAAATACACAACGGATTTGGTCAGATAGGAATGGTAATCCCAGCCCTAGCCGTAGCCCTAGCGCTAGTGCTAGTGCTAGTGCTGGTGCTAGCCCTATCCACAGTCCTAACTAAACTTAATCCTATAAAATTAATATAGATAAGCTAAGAAAAAAGAAGTGATGCTCCTAATTTTTTATCATATGCACGAGTCTGCACTTCTCATGTGCATGTGGGAGTGGATCTTTGTTGATGTTGCAACAGACTCCTAATTCTTGGTTTATAATTTTCAAAATTGTAGTAATGTAGACACTTGTTGATGATTTGCTCATTTTTTTAATAAGTCCTAATGAATATGCATTTGTGCACAATTGCATGCATGTGCATGCACCATGCTTGTGCTAGTGCCAATGTGTGTAGGCACATTTCTTGATTCATGTGTTTTTCTCTTCTATATCCTTACTTTGTGTTTGTAAGTAATATAGATAGAGATTACAGATAATTACATAGATTCAGATGTGCAGATGTACAGAGACATATGTGTACATACATGCACGTGTAAATAGACATACACATGTTCAAGAAAATTACTTCATTAAGTATGAATGAAAACCGCGAGAGCAAGCTCAAGTGCAGGAGTACATCATGCAATGCATTAGGAAAAAAAACAGCTCAAAATGAGCTAATAAAAAACCAAGGCGGAGGCTGAAAATGCCACCTCAACCCTGAGGGAGACTCAGAGAAGAAAGGAGATCCTCTCCAAACTCTGGAAAAAATAACTCTCCTGGGAGTAGCTGCTCTAGAGGATCTTTGCATGCTCGCCCATATGGCCATCAGAGTGTGTACTGTGTCAGTCCAAATACTGGCCATAACCTGGGAAGGGTGAACCTGAATACCCTCCATCGCCTCTATACACCTGGCTCTCCAAATATGCCAAGCTGCAATGCTAGCCAGAATCTCCCACGACGTGCTACTAAGGCATGAGCAACTTTGAAGGGAGTGAAGGGAACATCCTGGAGGGAACAAGACTCCAATGAGTGTCGCCGTACAATGAGAGCTGGATCTGGATCATGTCCCTCGAAAAACACCCGAGGGCCAGTAAGAGATAGCCAAGCCATTGAACCCCAGGTCATATAGAAAGGTGCTGTATGAAAGATACCGAAAATCCTAGCAACACCTTTCCAGATCGTCCTCGCCTGTCTGCACTCCCAAAGGCAATGCTGTACTGACTCAACTGCAATGTGACAATGAGGACAAGTAGGGTCAGCCCCGAACCTGGATCTCCACAGGTTCACTGCAATCCCTCCATGAATAGAAAGCCAAAAGAAAAGAGTGATCTTTCTATTCCTAAGGGATTTTCAGAGCCTATGCCAAAAGTTTTTTCGCACAACTGCGAAAATCTGAAAACTATCCCAATGAGGCGCTCTGGAGGGTCTCCAACCTCTACTGCTGAGCTGAAACCTCCGGGCATTTCTAACTGTATAGTGAAAGAATAGACATACACATGCATTCACAAATATCTGTAAATTTGTTTTGAAAAGCTGTAAATGCTAGCTCAATAGACTGCTTTTGTGTGACTTAACATGGGAATCTCTTTTGGAGAAAGTAAATAAGCTGATTTTTGAGTTTGTGTAATGTGAATGGCTTTTGATGGAAAATTTAGGTCATGCTTAGTGTACATTGGTTCTTTGCATATTTCAGTTTCTTTAAAAACTTATGAATTGCTCTTTTCCATGTGAGCATTAGGTTCCAACAATGTATGCAAAGTTGCTACAAGCCTATCATTGTATGGACCAGCAAATGCAAAAACAGGCAACATTTTCAGCTCAGCAGTTGCGGCTTATGGTTTGAAGCTTAAGACCTCTCTCCTCTTCCTTTGTTTTTCAATTTTTTCATCAAGGTATACAAAGAACGCAGGCTTAATTTTGGGAATTCTAAAGAATAATAGCATATATGTATATGTCCCAAATAAAGAGGTGAAGTTAGATTTTAGATTTGAGGCTGAACTTAAGCGCTTTGTCAAAAGGAGGGGAGGTTACAAACGAGCAATGTGGAACAATAGTCATGGAAGAGATGTTATTGGGGCCAAAGATGAGTCCTTTCTACTTCATGGATCCACACTTAAATCATAGTTAGCAATGAAATTAGGTATTGTTCAAGCATTTAGTAGCAAATATATCAGTTTTTAAAAGTTTTGTTGGGAACACCTGACAATCTAAACAAAATCAGTTCAAATAGATAGATAAACAAAAAGGGCTATCAAAGACAAACCACTATCATAAGGCAAGAAAGCCAATGAAGGGGAAGATGTATCAATTTTATGCTGTACTTTATGATAATGAAGGTAAAATGCATTGTTTTCAAGGAATAAAATACCACAATTCCACACTTCGAGAGACCATGCTCTTCCACACCTTGAGATGTTCTAGCACGGTCTCTCATTGCTTTTGAGTCATTAGAATACTGGTCCCATGGCTTGTCAAGAGTGCCGCTATTTTTTCCATGATGTGTGCATAGGCTCGACACTGTAGGAGCACTTGTTGCTCATGTGGTCCCTTGCATGCTTGTCCAAATAGGCATCAACATATGAATAGTATTCGTCCAAATAATGGCCAAATTGTGAGAAGGGTGGACTTGGGATCCATCCAAGGCCTCTGTGCATCTGGCTCTTTAGATGTGCGTTGTGGGTGTCTTGAGTTTGATCCTGAGGATCAACATTTGATGACCCCGTGAGGATCCTGCCTTGTGGGCTGACATTAAAAAAAGTTATTCTCTTCTTTTCTAGAGATGCCATGCAAAAATAGTCACCAACATCTTCCAAGAAGAATCCACAGAAGCATGCATGGGCCTGAAGTGTGAAAAGGGAACATCATCCAAAGAGCACGACTCAACTAAATGTAGTCGTATAGAGAGACCAATAAGAGTTGTGTCTCTCATAGAAGACCTGAGGCCCCGAAAGAGAGAGCCAGTCTACCAAGCCCAAGTCGTAAAGAAGGGGAAAGGAGCAAATGCGCTGAAAATCCTAGCAATTCCCTTCCATACGATCCTCGCCTATCTGCAATCCCATAGGCAATGCTGAATACTCTCCACAATACAACGGCAACTAGGACAAGTGGAGTCTGTCCCGGACCTGGACCTCCATAAGTTCATTGCAATCCCTCCATGAAAAGACAGCCAAAAGAAAAGGGTGATTTTTCTATTCCTGAGGGATTTCCGGAGTCTCCTCCAAAAAACTTTCTACGAATCAGTAGAAATCTGATAATTCTCCCAATGAGGAGCTTTGGAGGCCCTCCAGCCTCTACAATTAAGCTGAAATCTCCTGGGGTTACTAACAGTGTAACAAAAGAAGGGAATGCTCTTCTCTCACTGCCTTGCATCAATCCACTCCCACTCTCCGAGGGTCCTACTATAAAAGCTTCATGGGGACTCCTCCATAGAGCCAAATCCTCCAGGAGCCCAAAGAGAGAAGAAGCGAGTCTTGGTCCTAGTGCCATTGTGAATTCGAGCCATGCTCCACATAACCTAAGATTGTGACAGGCTGAAATGGAACTCCCAAGAGAATATCTTGTGTAGATCTAGACAGCGTGCCTCCTATTTGAACATCGAAAACCAAGGCATCCTCATCAGCCTGTCATAGTGCATGACCTGAATTGGAATACTTGTTCCCATGAAAGCCCCCATCCAAGTAGAGCAACAGACAAGACTCATCTCTACGTCAACCCAATGCATGGGTATGGTTGCATGAATTTGCTAAATTCCACTTGTACTTCCTCCGAGGTGACTTACAAATTGCAATTTATGATCCTCTAGAAGTTTTATGAAAGCTTACCAAGATCCCATAGAGGAGGCAGGGTCTCTATCCCATTTAGACCACTGCATATAATGAGAAGTGCCGAGTGGTCTGCCATACTCATCAAGTATGCTATCATTCACATGATGGGATGTCTGTCAATCTCTTCTACAGAGGATAGACGAATTCTCTGAAGAGTATTCCTGAAACTGGCACAAACTTTCAGGATAACAACCATAAGAGGAGAGGAGGGAGATGTAAATCTCTCCCTGATGGCTCTTGCCCAAGCATAAGTCCCCTTACCACAGTTTTGCAAAGCAAGGCCCTGCACTGCAAATTTTGATCCATGATATTGAGACCACCTTTCCACGTGGGAAGTATCAAGGTCTCCCAAGCCACCCTAGCTAAAGCATCTCCTGTGCCGTTTAGTCCACTCCAAAGAAGATTCCTTGTAGGCCTCTTAAGCAAAGTGATGCAATCACTAGACTGGCACCAACAAGAGAATTGAACCTAGCTAACAACCACCACTCTGAAAGCAAGGTCAAGTTTGGCTGAGCTTAAAAAAAGGAGCTTTCTCCTGATACTCTCCAAAACGGGAGTAAACTGCTGTGATGGAGAGATACCCATACCGACCTAGCATCCCAAGTATTTGACAGTGACAACCCTTTGAAGTCAAGTGAAACCAATGCGAACACCTCAATCTGGGGTGTCCTCATCACTAATCCAAAGCCATTGGATTTATTCCAATTAATTTGTGCACCTGCTGCAATACAAAACAAATCCAAGGCTGCCCTGAAAGATGTGAGTCTAAGGAGTGGCATCCAAGAAAACTGCAGTGTCATCCGCCAACTCACTGTCTAAGCTCTTCCTTGTCTTGGAAATCTGAAATTTCTCTCCCCTTACTCCTTTGATAAGCATGTGGTTGTGGGCTGATTTGTATAGAGAGGAAACCCCTCTAATCCATGCATTTGAAAATCCAAAACGAAGAAGGGTGCCTTCCAAAAAGTCCCAATCTAATCTATCATATGCTTTCTCAAAATCCAAGAGTAGAATGGCGAACCTCTAGCTACTCTTTATGGCCCCACTTGAAGCTTCCAAAAACGAGAATATATTATCAAAGATGGTTCTGCCATGCACAAAGCCCGTCTATGTATCATGGATAAGCTATGGAAGATTGGGCTGCAAACGCAAGGTGATTGCTTTAGCCATAATTTTTATAGTAGGTGCCCAAGAGAGGGATTGGCATCCATTGTGACACCAGGTTTCTACAATCGCCCTTTGAAATAAGATGTCTCTATAAGTGAATCAGGCATAACTTTAGAGTCTCATATGCCCTACAGGGCTGAGGTAACATGGTCCCCAATCTTATCCCAAAAAGCAATTAAAAAGGAGGGTGTAAGCCCATGTGAACCCGGGCACTTGACCTTATGAAGAGCAAAGAGTGCAGTCCTAAATTTCGTATTGGTGAAGGGTGCATCAAGTAAGACTCGCATATTTGGTTTCATTGGCACAGGAATACATTGCGATATAGCATATCTGGCATCATCTCTAGCCATTGTATCAGGATCTGCTGAGAGTAGGGAAGCTATACGTAAGACAGCATTAGGATGTGACTGCGAAATCCCATTTGAGTCAATCAACTACGAAATACTCTCTCTACTATGTCTTGGGCCCAAAGTAGAGAAAAAGTATTTATTGACTCTACCACCCATGTGAGTCCAAAATGACTCTCATGTGTGAAAGGCATACTCTGCTCTTTGGTCTGACAGTATCTATTGGATAGCCCTTGTTGATGTAGCAAGGCGCTCCTAAATCCAAGCATCAGTAGGACGTTTCTACTCCTCCCTCTATAGGGCTGCCAACTGTTGGCGAATACCAGCCTCCTTTCTGAGAATCTCACGTTTGTTGGTATTGCGATCGAACGATAAAAATCACTAGTATCAGAAAGAGAGCCACTACCACAAATAAAAATCACTAGTATCAGAAAGAGAACCACTGCCTCTGTAAGATCCTCCTATGCATAAAAGGCATCTAGAATCCTGAGACTGGCAGAGCATCCTCTCAAGTGGGGCTCAAAAACCGTCAAAGTCACTGAAAAATGATTTGAGAAGAAAACCGTTGGAGCAAGTCATACGGAGACACCTCTATCCACCAGTGCCCAATCATCAACTAAAATCTATGAATGCGTGCATGAATAGGCATCTGCATTCTTCTGTTAGACCACAAATACAAAAGTGACTGTGGCTGAGTGTGAAAGGAATCATCAAACCAAACATCTCTGCCCAACTGAACTAAAAAAAGGAAGGCATCCCGGGCTGCACTCTCTAGAGAGGGAATGCCACCCTCTCTACCTCCCTTCTTATCAGAAGGCAACTTCACCTTGTTGAAGTCACTTCAAATGACCCATGAATCACCCCGCTGCCCCCTACCTCTCCCTCCCTGCTGCCCCTACCTCTCCCTCCCCGCCCTACCTCTCCCCCACCCGTCAGCCCCCCCACCCCCCTTCTCCTCCCCCGCCCCCGCCCCCTCCCCCATCATCCCTCTCCCCCCCCTGCTGCCCCCCTCCCCGCTGCCCCCTTCTCCTCCGCCCTCCCTCTCCCCCGCCAGCCCCCCCGTCCCCTTCTCCTCCCCCGCCCCCCTCCCTCGCCCTCCCTCTCCCCCTCCCTCTCCCCCTCCCCCATCCTTTCCTCTCCCCCACCCTCCCTTTCCCTCCCTCCTAACCCGCCCTCCTTTCCTCTCCCCCTCCCCCTCCTTCCTCTCCCCCGCCCTCCCTTTCCCTCCCTCCTATCCCCCCCCCAAGGAGACCCAAAAAAAAAAAAAAAAAGAGTTAAAAAAAAAAAACCCCCTCCTCCCTCTCCCTTCCCTCCCCCTTCCTTCCTAACTCAGCTCCCCATGCCTCCCCCTCAGCCTACCTCCGTCTCCCCCTTCAGTCTATCCTCTCCTTCCCTTCCCCTCTCTCCTACCCTCTCTTTCTTCTTCTTCCTGCACCCGCGTTCAGGGCGTCCTGGGCAGTAGTTTCACGGACGGAGCTTTTTCAGTGTTGGAATCAGCCTTTTCACATTGATTGGCGAATGGATCCCCATTCAGCCAATCTCCGTCCACTTCCACCGGCCGCGAGAACCGTCATTTTTTCAGAAGACGAGTTGCAGCAGCTCAAGAAAGATGTGGAATTAGAGGGCTCCACATCACTTTTCGCCCGCATCTTTGGGTCACACCCTTCCAGATCACAGGCTAGAGACTGGATGCTGGCGGCGTTACTAGGAGACCTCGCCCCACACCTCAGGGATATTCGACTTTTGGGACGTGGATTCTTCCAAGTGGTTTTCGACTCCCATGAGTCCACAGCCCTTGTTCTCAAAGCTAATCCCCTGGCTTTGGGTTCGAGGAGGATCTTTCTTTTACCCTACACCTTGGGCTTCGATCCGGTCGAGGAGGACAGGCAGGTCACATCACTGTTCATTAGATTTCCTTGTCTTCCTCAGGTCTACCATCGACTGCTTGCCACTATCGGAGCCACATTCGGAGTGGTCACTAAGATCCCCTCCCTTCCTGGCATGCCTTCTTCCTCGGCAGAGGCAGTTAGTGCAGAAGGGGTGCCTCGTGTTAGGGTCATTGTCTCTGACCCTAACATCTCAGATGACCACATTATGCTTCAGCGTCCAGACGGCTCTCTCTGTCGACAGAGAGTCAAGATTTCAGGTAGACAGGACCAGTACAGGATTTGCAGGACCCTTGGGCACTTTGCTAGAGACTGCCCAAGGAAGAGAAAAAGACCCAAGAGGTCTTCTGGTGCGGCTCCTTCACGTACTACCACGACTGCACCTCCCCAGCACCCTGTACCACGCACTCCAGGACCACCAAGAGTAACAGGGCACCCTGCTTCGCGCACCCCAGGACCACCAGGGGCAGCAGGGCGCCCAATGCCCGCAGCACACCCAGTACCACGATGGAGAGCTACAGAGCGGCTCCCTTACCTCAGGAGGAGACTTTTGATCCTGTTCAGACAGACGCCTTCCAGACTCTAGAGGTGGATGTTGCTGCAGCCACAGACACTACGGTTCCACATCAGGAGGGGCCTTTAGATCCACCAGCCCCAGTCACTTTGGTTTCTGACCCCTTGGTTTCTGACCACGAGGGGGCTACAGGTACTTCTTCCCCGCAGACTCTGTTCCTGCCACAGTCAGGACAACCGAGAAAGTGTAGGCGCAGATGAGGGCTCCTGATTCCTCTTCACTCCAGCCACATGCCTCCTCAATCCCCAGCTCCAGTTCTGCTGATAGAGGCCTGGCAGGTCCTTCTCCTCCATCTTCCACGAGTGCAGGTCGTGGGGGAAATTTTGCAGATTCTTGCATCTCTTGGGATCCTAAGTCTTGCCCACTTGCCCCTTTCCACCTCTAGGTCATGGACAATTGGTCCGTATTTTGTAGATTAAATGCCATTTGAACATTGATATATCCTCTTTGAGGTATTTTTGCATTTTATATCTATCCATTGGATAATTTCCCCGGGTCTTGCTATATTTTCTATAGCATTTTCTAAGTGGCCAAGTTTTTGATTTCCCTCATATCTCCTAGGATATCAGCAGCAATCTATGCCCCATAACTCCATCCATTTCCCCCCTTCTCTCTCTACCGTCCAATGAACTTTGTAGCCTCCATTGCTTTGCATGGGATCTTGCTTGCATCCATCTTCTTAAGCTTGTTAAGGTATACCACGTATCGTTACAATGCTTCTCCTTCAAGAAGTATCATTCCAGTCTCAGCAAGTAGGATCAGATAGGGTGTCTGTACCATGATCCTAGTTCTCCTATGAGACAACGTTTACTTAATGTTTCTATTCTTCTCCAATAAGCTCTGCCCGGGTGCCCGAGTTGGGGCATCCATAGAGGATCATTGTTTGCACAAGCATGTTGTACTGGTACTTTCTCATTTCTTTGCTCCATAGCTGTGCCTTTGTGCACTTATTTTAGAAGCCATATAGAGCTTTGAAACCTCCCATTGCTAGCACAACCACTAGTACATGGGTCATGATCCAAAATAAAAGGTTACCAGAAGTACTGGCATAGGGGTCAAGCAAGGTTGTCCCCTCTCACCAACTCTCTTCGGTCTTTTCATTGATGAACTGGAAGATTGGATGAGAGTATATAGCAGAGATGGAGTCCAGGTTGCATGATATGCCCAGAGATGGAGTCCAGGTTGCATGATATGCCCTGCTACTTCTCATTTAAGCAGATGATGTTCTCTCCTTTGCAAAGGAAAAGAGGGACATGCAAGCACATTAGGATGCGCTAGGCAAGTTTTCAGACACTCTGGCATGCAAGTCAACAACCACACCCTGTCGTATAGTCAGAATGTGGCTTCCTTGACTACTTGGGGAACTTGAGCTTTTCTAGTCTCTCCCATAGATGTTTCATGGAACTATGTCAAAAGCTTTCTTGAAGTCTACAAAGCAGCAGTAGACAACCCCTTTCCTTATTCTTGGCTCCCTCAATTGCCCCTCTTATAGCAACTAAATGATCTACTGTTGAGTGCTTGGGGCGAAACTTACTTGGGATGGTGCCCTAATTCCTCATGTCTCCACCCATCCATTGATGTTTTGCTCAATGATGGTGCTGTATAGTTTGGCCATTAGGCTTCTTACCATGGTTGTTCTGCAGTTCTTTGCCATCTTGCTGTCCCCTCCTTTGTGGATTGGTACAATTGTGTTGAGCTGTTATTTTGAGGGAAATCCCTCCTTTAAAGCTGTATTCATGAGCATGGTGAGCATTCCCTTTCTCTTGCCTCCTCCCCATGTCAACATCTCAGCGACTAGTTCCTGTTTGCTAAACCTTTGAGATACCTACACTTGGAAGCATCATGTCCATGAACCTTGCAAAATGTGGAAAATGAAACCGAGTTTGATATCTTATGTTTTGAGGGGCATTCCTAGCAGCCATGTTTGGAAGATCCGCACCTCACTGCATTAAGGACCACTCTTGATCTCAATCTGTAAGGACAACGTTTTCTTAGGCCACATCCTCCCCTTCAATCCTTCTTTAATTTGGTCCAACTCCCTCTTGAGTCATTGCCATTGTGAAGAAATGGCTAATGCAATGTGTGAAGGATTGCGAAAGATTGAACATAGAATGCGGAAGGAAGGAAGAGCTGAGCAAGAGGTAATGCGTATGCAAGATTGAAAGATAGTAAAGCAAGCTAGAAAACCTTGTATGTATTACGAAAGCCTCAATCGGCCTATAAGGGATTGCGAACAACTATACCATTTAAAGGGGTCGATTACAAAGATTGTGAGTAGTTATAACAACAAAATTAGTCTGTTATATGTAACTAATTGGACTGCTAACATTATGCGAATACTTGGAGTTACAAAATGATTACAAGATAACCCAATACCCCCCTTAACTTGAAGTATGGTAAGCATGGAACTACTCCGCTGGGGCTAAGTACTAGGTAACAATAACACCAAGTGTGCCACAATAGAGCCAGTGCACGGGATTTGGAAGAGGTTTTGGTCAACACTTCTAATGCCATCTTCAAGCTCGGAATGTACTTCATATGTAACTCACCACAATCAACTTCATCCTCGATGAAGTGGAACCCGAGGTCAATATGCATAAATGATGAAAAATATCCCGAGCATATTTCCCTTGAAATAACTTGCTGGAGCCTGTTTACAGGATCACACAAGCTTTTTATATCTAGGTAATATTGAGCCAGACCCTTATCGGTCATTTGAAACTCCAGGGAGAGTTGTAGCTTGACTTGTGCTAGGAGGTTGATGCCGTTACATGCAAGCAAAAGGTTATCGACATAGAGACCTAGAATGCAAGGTTTTTCTCTTAGGCGTTTCATGTATACACTATTATCAGAGAGAGTTCGATAGAAATTCATGGAAAGGAATGGATGGCTTACCACGAATCATCCTTGATAACATGAGAACCTCTAGCCGCTCCATACGGGGGCCCACTCTGTATCCGACATGTCTAGTCTCCAACATGGGCTGCCGTACATCCCCGTTGGCCGAACCAAGGAGTAAAAAAGCAACCCCTTGGTACGTGGATCCTGAAAGTGCGAGCGGAAGCACTGCCTCTCCAATGAAGCATACCCTTTGCTCAAGCGTGTCTGCATCACGGGTCTCATAGTGAATATGGGTCCGGAAAAGATAACCCCAAGGTGTATGATGAAACTATCTCAACAAGTGACCCATCAAATGTGAAGTGTTCCTGGCGCATGATGGCTTGAGATGTATTGAAGATCATGACCTTGGTTTTACCTAGGTTGACCTTCAAATCATGAGACTCACAAAAGGACTGTAGTGCGTCAGGGTGTCTCTGGAGACCCTCTGCTGAGGAAGACAAGAGAGCCACGTCATCTGCGTAGAGCAATATCCGGATCCGCGTGCCTGCAAGAGAGCAACCTACCCCTTGTGTCTACATCACTGTCTCAAGCTCGTCAATGTAGAGGCCAAACAAGGTAGGTGATAAAGGACACCCTTGTTTGACCCCGATAGTGCTCATGATCTCGTCTGTCCACCCAACTCTGCCTGAAACTCTCTCGTAAAGTGCCATGACAGCCCAAATGATCTCCTGGTCATAACCTAAGTCCTGTAGGCACCGTATGAGGCGGGCTCTCGGAACCGTGTCAAATGCCTTGCGGAAATCCACAAAGCAATAATAAACCCTCTGCTTCTGTGCCCTCGCCTCCTCGATGATACATCTGAGCGTGAGAGTGTGGTCCATGGTTCCATGATCACGCCGGAATCCGGCCTGTCTTGCTGCTCTAAGTCCTCGACACTCTATAAATCTACTAACCTTAGAATCAAGTACTGATGCATAAATGTTGGACATGACATGTCCAATCATAATGGTCCTGTAGCTCTCCGGGCTCATGGAATCCCCTGCCTTGTGGATGGGTGAGATAGTGTTAATGGTCTAGGTGCGTGGAAACCCAAACAAGCAGCTTCATTAAAGAGCTTTGCTAAGATCGGGGCTAGGAGGTTAATCCCATATGCAATGAACTCAATGCATAGCCCCCATGATCCTTCGCTTGGCCATTATGAAGTTTCATTACGGCATCCTTTTACCCCTTCTCTAGTGAAGAGGGTGCAGGATGTGGGGCATGGCATGTGTGAAGTTAGGGACTGGCTAATTTGGGATGTCATAAAGTGTGCGTGCATAATCAAACCAGATCTTCTAAGTGTCAGTGAGTGGTGAGGGAGACCGTCCTTCTAGAAATCTCCGCCAAAAGTCTTTAGAGTTGTTACTAAACAAAATGTTCAGTAGCTCCTTCTCGTTTTGACGAACGAAGTCGTACCAGTCTACGGTACTCGCGTACCAATCTACGGTACTCGCGTAGCGTATCTGGTGCGCTCGGAAGACTGTTTTTGGTTTTGAATCTGAGCTGGCGGCATAAAGCCTTACACTCATCATCGTACCAGCTAGGGGTGGTGGGCGGGTAGAGCGGGTGGTGTGGGGGAAAGCATGAAGGGCAACCTCGTGTAGTGAGCGGGTGACCAAGGCAGCACGATCCTCTAAAAGGGGTATGAAGTCAATGTAAGCGAGAAGTATGTATAGACGGCTAGAGTAAGTAGGTGAGTGATCACGGTCAAAACGTATATCATGATAGGTGGAGTAAGAACTCAGTGGGGTGGAAGGTGCTATGCAAAGGGGATTGGAGATGCTAAAGAAAAGATAGGTATTATGAGCGCCTGGAGGGAGAGGTGCTACAATGAAGTTAGTTATGCGAGATGTGAAGGTAGGGGATCCCATGATGTAATCAACAACACTGGAGCCCCCCCCATGTGGAAAGCACGTGAAACCACCTGAGGCGGGCCATCTGTCAAGACCATTATAGATAATGAGATCATGCATCCTGCCGAGGTCTAATAGGGCCTGCCCATAAGATGTGAATGGACCTCGTCTGTCAGTCGAAACCCGTAGCATACCTGCCTCCTCAAGGTCAATGTCTGGCAGTAGAGTGAAATCATCCTTGAAGTCGAGGAATGGTACCTGATGGGTGCCTATCCTTGCGTTGAAGTCCCCCATTAGGAGGACTTCTCTACGGCTAGAGAAGTCAACGATGGACTAATAAAGAGCAGCAAATGGAGATGTCTCATCCTCACCCAGGATATCTCTGGCAAAATGGGAGGTCTCAAGGGAGAAGTAGCGAACTGCAACAAACAAATCCCAACTGTGTGTGTGCCGAAACCGGATCCAAAGAAACCTGGAATGTGCATCTCTCTGCTCTACTAAAATGGTCCCCAAAAGTGTGGATCTGAAAAGGACTGCAAGTCCACGTGAACCTCGAACTCCCCCCTATATCTCTCGTCTCATCTCTGTAGGTAGACTCCATGTATATCTGCTGACTACTGGAAGTAGGCGCTCTGGACTCTGATGTGTCTCTGTATAAAAGACTATGTCGTGACCTGTATAGGATTCCGAGAAGTTCCCTAGTTTTGATTATAAGGTACCATTATAGTCCAAATGGTGCAGGATTGGGTTCTCGGATATCTGAGTCTCATAGACCCCGCTTCCCTATGTAGGGGAGAGGGTAGGTGCCCTACGGGGGCCTGTAAGAAGTTGTCCCTCTCGTACCACTGCCCACTTTCCCTCCTTCGGGACCTGATCTCGCTGCTGTAGCAAAGAGCGTCTCTCCTCAACCTGTAGAGGGGTGAGGTCCTCATCCATGGAGATCGCTAGCTGATCTCGAAGGACTGCCCTGCGTCGTAGAGCTGAAAGTCGTGCCTGAGTGTCATGGAACCGTAAGATCAGGGGTTGGTCTTGGTTGGGGTGTCTCCCCACCCGCCATGCCCTCTCTATCCTGTGCTCAGCCACACCTAGAGTAGCGGCCACGAAAGCAGTCGCATCTGCCATTGGTGTAGCCTCAGTGCGTGGGATCCCGCGTACTCTGATGTTGAGAGCCTTTCTGGCTCTCTGCTGCTGCTCCATGAGGATAGCCGAAACGGTTACCCTTGTGGGTTCCCGTTTGGCCACGTCACCCCATCTGGATGTCTCCTCAATAGCGGATTGCATGCTCGCAATTTGTGCCTTGACAACAGGGGTACGCCCCGGGACTGTGTGTGTGGCTGTAACCTCCTCTCGGAGCTGTAGGATATCCTGTATGAGTCCCTGAATGAGACCAGCCTGCTCCCCAATGGCTTGATCTTGCTCCTGTATGATGTGGCTCCGCTCACGGTTAAAGCGGACCTGCTCCCGTGCGAAGTGTGTCAGCTCCATCTCGCGCTCACGGAAACTAAGATCATAACCTTGGTTTTGCCCAGGTTACCTTCAAATCATGAGACTCACAAAAGGACTGGAGTGTGTCAAGGTGTCTCTGGAGCCCCTCTGCTGAGGAAGACAAGAGAGCCACGTCATCTGCATAAAGCAATATCCGGATCAGCGTGCCTGTAAGAGAGCAACCTTACCCCCCCTGTGTCTACATTATTGTCTCAAGCTCGTCAATGTATAGGCCAAACAAGGTAGGTGATAATGGACACCCTTGTTTGACCCCAATAGTGCTCATGATCTCGTCTGTCCACCCAGACCCTTGTTTGACCCCGATAGTGCTCATGATCTCGTCTGTCCACCCAGATCCTGCTCGGACTCTGCTTGAAACTCTCTCATAAGATAAAGAGCAGCAAATGGGGATGTCTCATCCTCCCCTTGAATATCTCTGGCAAAGTGGGAGGTCTCAGGAGGGAAGTAGCAAACAACAATAAACAAATCCCGACTGTCAATGTGCCGAATCCGGATCCAAAGAAACCTGGAATGTGCATCTCTCTGCTCCACTGAGATGGCCCCCAAAAGTGTGGATCTGTAAAGGACTGCAACTCCTCTTGGCTCTCGAACCCCTCCTGTATCCCTCGTCTCATCTCTGTAGGCAGACTCCCATGTATATCCGTTGACTACTGGTAGTGGGCGCTCTAGACTCTGATGTGTCTCTGTATAAAAGACTATGTTGTGACATGTATAGGATTCCAAGAAATTCCTTGGTTCTGCTCTACGCTGCCCACTCCATCGCTACTCTTGCTCTATGCTGCCCACTCCATCGCTGCCCCTTGTAGCCTTTGAACTGCTCTACGCTAAGCCTACGCCTACGCTAAGCCTATGCCCTACAGCTCTCTAGCTCTGCGCTAAGCCTACGCTCTACGCTAAGCCTATGCCTACGCTCTATGCTACACCTACGCCTACGCCTACGCTCTACGCTCTATACTAAGCCTACGCCCTACGCCCCCTACGCTCTACGCCTACGCTCTACGCTCAACTCTACGCTGAGCCTCTACGCTCCCTACTCTTAGCCTACGCTCAGCCTCCCCTACGCTCTACGCCTCCCCTCCCTATGCTCAACTTCCCCTCCCTACGCCCCTTGCGCTCAGCCTACCCCTCCGCTCTGCTTAGCCTACCCCGCCCCGTTCAGCCTCCTCTCCTACGTTCTCTCTCCGCCAAGCCTACCTAGCCATCCCCTCCCTACGCTCAGCCTACCTAACCACTCCCCTCTCTGTTCCTCCCGCTCCCGCTTCAGCCCCTCGCTGCTCGTCACCTTAGCCCCCTTAAAATAATAATAATAATAATAAGCCCAAAAAAAACAAAAAAGAATCTCCTCACCACCTTAGCCTCTCCTTCTCCACCTCCTGGCTGCCTCTCCACCTTAGGCTTCCACCCCGCCGCGCCACCACCTCGCATTGGGCGTGCCTCCAATCATGGGGGGGGAGCCGGTGCTCCCGCTCCTGGTCGGACACTAAGACCTACCTTTTAAAAAAAAAAGTCCCAAGAGAAATGGGGGACAAAGCCAGGAAAGACGACAAAAAAAAAAAAAAAAGCAAACGACACAACTGAAATTGGAGGATGTAAACACACGTTGCAACCGAAGTGGACTCGGGGTAGACAACTGTGGCGAGGGAGAGAAGGAGCACACCGACACACACGCAGGATAAACACAAGAGTGTGGGGATAAAACATATGTGTGTACCTCCCCTAGCACACAGTCAACCTTTTATATGAAAGGATAAGGTTACAACACTAAGGACACCGTACTTAGTGTACTTAACAAATAAAAGTACTAACTGTACTTAAGTGTACTAACTGTACTTGGGTGGCCATAGTGCCTTTACCCCAACAACCTCCCACTTAAAGGCAATATGCCCTCAAGTAAAAATAAATGAGGCTCAACCTATACCCATCAACTGTCGGCAATGTGCTAACCGCTCTGCAGGCAAGCCTTTTGTCAACAGATCTGCTGGATTATCATCTGTGTGAATCTTGACAAGCTGAATCAGCTTATCATCTATTACCTCCCTGATGAAGTGATACTTCACATCAATGTGCTTTGTCTTTGTATGAAAGACAGGATTGTGTGCCAACTGAATAGCACTCTGACTGTCACAATGCAACAATGGAATATCACCTGTAATGCCCAAGTCTCCCACTAGCCGAGATAACCATAAGGCCTCCTTGCATGCCTCTGTGGCTGCAATATATTCAGCTTCCGTGGTAGACAAGGCTATGCACTGCTGCATCCTTGACATCCATGACACTACACCTCCAGTGAATGTATAAACATAACCGGTAGTAGACTTCCGGTTATCGGGATGACCAGCAAAATCTGAATCCACATAACCATGCACCTTTGCATCTCGCTTGCCAAAGCATATGCACAACTCCTGTGTGCCCTTCAAGTATCTCATGATACCTTTCACTGCATTCCAATGCTTCTTGCCTGGATTTGCCATATACCTGCTAACCACTCCCACTGCAAACACAATATCAGGTATGGTAGCAACCATGGCATACATGAGACTGCCACAAGCTGAAGCATACGGAATCTTGGCCATTTCAGCCCTATCAGCATCTGAGTGTGGGCTGTCCATTGCACTGAGTTTCACATATGGAGGCAATGGAGAACTAAGGGTCTTCCCCCCCTCCATATGAAACCTGTGCAATACTTTGCCAATATATTCGGTCTGAGACAAATACAACAAACGCTGTCCCCTGTCTCTCCGTATCCGCATTCCCAGTATGTGATTTGCATGACCAAGGTCCTTCATATCAAAGGCCTCATGCAATCTTTTCTTAAGGTCATCAAGCTCCTTACGAGCTTTACCAGCAATAAGCATGTCATCCACATATAAAATGAGAATGATTAGGCTGCCATTTGCAGCCCTTTTGGTATATAAGCAGTGATCGTCATCACTTCTCCTGAAACCTTGGGACTTCATGAAGGTATCAAATTTCTTATACCATTCCCTTGGTGCCTGTTTCAGCCCGTAAAGGCTCTTTTTAAGCTTGCATACAAGTGACTCCTTGCCTTTGACTGCAAATCCTTCTGGCTGCTGCATGTAGATCTCCTCATGAAGATCACCGTGAAGAAAGGCTGTCTTCACATCCATTTGGCATAATTCCAAATTCTCACATGCAACCAAAGCAAGTACAATCCTGAGTGTGGTCATCTTAACCACTGGAGAAAAGATCTCATCAAAATCGACACCATACTCCTGCTTAAAGCCCTTGGCAACCAACTTGGCTTTATACCTTGGCTTAGCTCCAAGTGTGACTTTCAATCTATACACCCACTTGCATGGCAGTACTTTCATGCCCTTAGGCAACTGCACCAATTCCCAAGTACCATTTTTATGGAGACTATCCATTTCAGACTTCATGGCTAGTTCCCATAACCTTTTATCATGCATTTGCACGGCTTCCTTGTAACAGGAAGGTTCTCCACAATCTGTAAGCATAATAAAATCTGCCCCTGGAACAAATCTGTCTGGCGGTTTCATTTGTCGAGTGGACCTTCGGACCCATTGGTCTTGTTGTCCAACTTGCTGCTCACCTAAAACAGGTGGCTGTTCCAGTAGATCAGGCTGCGGAATTATGCCTGGGATGTCTTCCAAAGGTGGCATGTCCCGTAGTACATCTTCCGCCACTGCGGGCTGTCCATTTGGACCTGCTGCAGCATCATGCATTGGCTGATTACGCTGCTGTAGTGGCTGATTCGCAGCCTGCCTGAATTGTACAGGATGTCCCGAGTCATCAATGTCAACCTCTGAAGCATCAGAAGGCTTATTTGCTGCCTTAAACATACATGACTCATCAAATAAGACATCATTGCTGCGTATTAGCTTCTTATTCACAGGATCCCATAGGCGGTAACCCATCTCACCACTGTCACCATATCCAAGAAAAATGCAGTTAAGAGACTTAGGATCAAGCTTGCTGTGATCTTCTCTGCGTATATGCATGTACGTAGTGCAGCCAAAGACCCTCAAGTGCTTATAGGAAGGAGGTTTTCCTGTCCAAAGCTCCTCTGGCACTCTGCCATCTAGTCTTTTATTTGGTGACCTATTGATGAGGTGTACTGCTGTTTTTACAGCTTCAGCCCAAAATCCATGAGGTAAAGCAGCATGTGACATCATAGAGCGGGACTTTTCCTGTATGGTTCTATTCATACGCTCTGCAGTGCCATTTTGCGCTGGACTGTAAGGAGCAGTGAGTTCTCTTTTAATACCTCTAGCATCACAAAATGCATTGAATGCATTAGACATATACTCCCCACCGTTATCTGACCGCAAAGCCTTCAGTGTTCTGCCTGTTTGGTTCTCAACCATAGCAAGCCATTTCTGGAACACTGGAAAGACATCACTCTTCAATCGAAGAGGATACACCCACACCTTCCTTGTGGAATCATCTATAAATGTGACAAAGTACCGTGCACCTCCAAGTGAAGGACTAGGCATCTCACACACGTTTGTATGCACAAGCTCAAGTTGAGCATCTTTATGTCCTAATCTCCTTTTATGAGGACACTGTAACTGTCTACCATATATGCAGTGCTCACAAAACTTTAAATCAGAAAATTTAAGAGACGGTAAGTAGCCAAGGCGAGCCAATTGCTCCATTCCACTTATGCTCATATGTCCCATCCGGCTATGCCACATAGAAATATTGGGCAGCTCGGTGGCATGAATATCAGCATGATTACATACTTTAGCATGAAGAGTATACATTGTGTCAACCTTAGAGCCTCTGGCAACAACCAGGGCACCTTTGGTGAGCTTCCGGAAACCATGACCAAAGCTGGTCACAAAACCTTCGTCATCCAACATGCCAGTAGAAATCAGATTTTTCTTGACTTCGGGTACATGCCTAACATTGTGAAGCATAAGCTGAGTACCATCAGCAAATACAAGCCTGACATCTCCAACACCGACAATACTGCATGCATGATTATCCCCTAGAAAAACGACTCCATTACTGCCTGCTGCATACCTTACAAACAATTCTTTGTAAGGTGTAACATGGAATGAGGCACCTGAGTCAATGATCCAAGAGTGCATGTCTGCAAAATCTCCTGCATGGAGAGAATGAGCATCCAAAGTAGAGAGAAATAGAACCTCTCCCTCACTGTCATGACCGTGTGTAGAATGAAGCTCTTCAATCTTCACACTGCTCTTGCCATTGCTTACTGGTACAATTGCTTTTGCATCTGACGCATCAGTGTTTTTGGCTTTGTCTCTCTTATCATTTTTCAGTTTAAAGCACTGCTTTTTGGTATGTCCCTTTTTGCCACAGTAGTAGCACTCAACATCTTTGTTGGAGCGGGACTTGCTCCTCCCTTTTCCCCTTTCCTGAGATTTGCCTCTTTGCTGACTTCTCCCCCTTGCATTTAAGGCATTGTTAGGCTTTACTGCATCTTGAGCTTTCAGCTTCTGCTCTTCTTGCAAAATCAGCCCTGTGATATCTGAAAAACTTATGAAAGTGTTTGCATTTGTTACTTTCAGGAAGAGAGATCAAGAGTGCCATACCCTTGGTTTCCTCATCCACCACATACTTTTGATTTGCAAGTTGAGTGACAATTGAATTAAACTCATTGAGATGTGCATCCATGGAGGTCCCTTCTTTCATCTTCAGATTGAAGAACTTGCGCAACCAATATATCTTTGTGGCTACACTTTGCTGCTCATATGTGTCCTGTAGCTTTTTCCACACACCCCAGGCTGTTTTTTCACCATCCACATTCCAAACAACACTCTCATGGAGTGACAATTCAATTATGGACTTTGCTGACAGATCAGCTAGTGCCCAAGCATCATCAGTTGTGCCAGTGGGCTTCACACCTTTGTGTATAATAGGAGCATGAAACTGCCTGAGAATTAGCACATTCAGGACCATCTTTTTCCACATTGGGTAGTTAGCAGCACCCTGCAACTTTTGAATATTGAGAAGAGAAGATTCCGAGGATGAAGCCATTACAATCAGCAAGAAATATAACCCACACTTGGGTGCCTGACTCCCTGCAAACCAAGTGCACACAGGCACTTGTACTGTGCTCAAAAAATTAAATTCCTGCAACGGAAAAACAGGACCTGCACCTGCAATTTTTCTCCCACTTAATCAGAGAATTCTGACTGTTTACTGCTTGCTGCAGATTCAGAACAGCAGAACTGTATGCATCAATAAATGCTCTGTTGTACAATCCAGCAGTACCCTGATTTTCAACAGCATCTGCCCTGCTATTACAGTAAAAAACCGCAGTAGTTTGTGCACTCTGTACTTCAGTAAATTGACTGTTTTCAGTCCAGTAGTTGACACAAAACAGTACCTGACTGTACTTTTTAGTACAGAATCAGAAATTGACTGTTTAACTGCTCAAAACTGTCAACATCAAGCTTCCAGTTGCCCCTAAAACTGTGTAACACTGTGTAGAACAAGAATTAGGCAAAAGCCCCTTGTCTGAAAGCAAAATTCTGAGAATTTAGTGCATGTACCGCTTCACTGATCACTGTAAGGCATTCAGTTGCTTCCCCACCACTGATATGCATTCCAATTGCAAAATCCCCAATTTATCTTGCACAATCAGTGCTCAATTCTACAATGTAGTACTTAGTGTACTATTTGCATCTTCCATTTTCCCGTAAGTCACAAAATGCATCCAAATCCTGCAAGAATCAACTCCAAACAGGAGGATAAATGCAAACACATGCGTATACAAGCCAATGCTTGGCTGTGGCTACAAAAGCCCCTTGATTCTGCAGTTCAATGTTGAGATTTTCTCTCACACAGTAGGCATAAACAGTAGATCTACGTACTGAGAGTGCATTTGACCAACAATGCTCACGATGAGCACAGAAATTGCGCCTGTACACAAATCTCTTGAAACGACAATGATATCAACGCCCAAATGGGCAAAGGCGGGGGCTACTACAAGTTGAAAAACCTCACGCCTGAGGTGCGATGTGGGAGGGCGACTGAACTGGGACAGAAAAGAACTGAAGGCTGAAGAAACCAAAAAGCAGAAGCGGATGAAGCGGGCTGCTCTACGATGTGTTGCGCATCGTGATCGTCTCTGAGCTCTCCGGCGATGGCGATGGTGAGTACAAGCACTTGTGGCCACTTGTGGCGCTGGTGGCGGAGTTGCTGGCGCCGCCTGGCTGGCGGCGCTGGTGGCGCCGCTTTTGGCTTGGCTGCTGGCTTGGCTGCTGGCGTCGCCGGTGGCCTTGGCTGTTGGCGTCGCCGGTGGCCTTGGCTGCTGGCGACGGATAGCCTCGACGGCTGATAGCGCTGGCAGCACTAGCAGCTGCTGGCGCTGCTGGAGCAGCTTGCTGCTGCTCCTGGCGTGATGCAGTAGCGAATGCTGCTGCTGCTTCTCCTTCTCCTTCTCCTTCTCTGTGTGCTACTGCTGGCACTGTTGCTGGAAGGACGGGAGAAGAAGGTAGGCAGGCTCTGATACCACTTATGGCGAGGGAGAGAAGGAGCACACCGACACACACGCAGGATAAACACAAGAGTGTGGGGATAAAACATATGTGTGTACCTCCCCTAGCACACAGTCAACCTTTTATATGAAAGGATAAGGTTACAACACTAAGTACACCGTACTTAGTGTACTTAACAAAAAGTACTAACTGTACTTAAGTGTACTAACTGCACTTGGGTGGCCATAGTGCCTTTACCCCAACAACAACAAGGCAAAGGTAGGACCCGCCTCAGCTTCTTCAGCCTCTATCTCTACCTCGACCTCAGCTCCTGCTACAGTTTCAGTTCCAGCCTCAGCTCCCTCTATCTCCATCTCTACTTCGACTTGAGCCCCCGCTTCAGGCTTAGCTCCAGTTCCAGTCTTAGCTCCCTCTACATCTACGATTAGTGACATACTCATGCCCATGGCACCGGTTGTTCCCTTCCCCTCCTCTCTTGTTACAGCTCTTGCACCGCTTATGACCCCGACTTCGGAGGTGTCATACATTGATCCGCATTACGCTTCACTCTCCCCTCTCTCTCTCAGTCAGCCCCATGCTCCCACACCTCGTTGGGACTGCCTTATCCATTCCACTGTCATCTCCGCTCCTCACCCAGTCACTGTCCAGTTTTCGGACTCAGTCCCACACTTTCATGCCATAGTCATCACAGTTTCAGCATGGACATGGGTGGGCTGATACACTAGAGGCCCATGAGACCTTGCTCATGGAGATACATAGTTTCCGTGAGCGTGAGATGGAGTTGACTTGCTTCGCATGGGAGCAGGTCCGCTTCAGCCAGGAGCAGAGCCGCATCATACAGGAGCAGGCTAGGGTCATTTGGGAGCAGGCGGGTCTTATTGAGGGACTTAGACAAGATATCATGCAGTTCCGACAGGAGGTCACAACCATACACACTGTACCCCGGTGGTCGAGGCACATATAGCGAGCATGCAATCTGCTATTGAGGAGACTTCCAGATGGGTTGATGTGGCCAAACGGGAACCCGCAAGGGTAACCGTTTCGGCTACCCTCATGGAGCAGCAATAGAGAGCCAGTAAGGCTCTCAACATCAGAGTACACGGGATCCCTCACACTGAGGCTACACCGATGGTAGATGCGATTGTGTTCGTGGCTGCTACCTTGGGTGTGGCTGGGCACAGGATAGAAGAAGAAGAAGTAGAGTCTATTAACGTCCTGGGGGGGCCAAAAACGACCCATGGGACCCGTCTCAATATAATGTAAAATAGAGTCTCCTCAAGGAGAGGGGTCAGGAGTCTATGAGTTCTTGATGCCAGGTAAAAAGACGAGTGATAAAAGATCCCAATGCTGTAGGAGAGGTAGTAGAGAGAATTGATGTCAGTTGAGTGGAGTCCTCCAGTATCTGCTGGTAGTCCTTCCTGATATGTGCATATCGGGGGCACTGTAGAGCCACATGTGCCTCTGTCTCAACTGTTTGCATGTCACAAAGGGTACAAACTCTAGCATGTCTGGGCTGATGCATCCAAGCTCCCTTCTCAATTGCAAATGTATGAGATCTGGTACGAAACCTGGCTATGTTTCTGCGATATAGAAGGGGGATAGGTGTGCTAATATAAGGCTGAGCATGAGTCTCTATGGACATGTATGTAGACCAACATGTGGGATTTATGTTATCTTGGTAATATTCCAGCTTTACCCTCTTTTCACTTGTCAGCCAGTGAGTTTGCAAAGTGCACAGTAAAGACAGTTGAAACTCTTGCATGGTGACCTTTTCAGGCGGCATGGTCAAATATGCTTCCACTTTCCATTTGCTGAACCATTTTCTTATGTCGGTTGCCCATCCTGTACAGATGATCTTACTTTTGTGGTTCTTTTGAAGCTTTGTGCTGGCATTCCATGCTTTATGAGGCAACCTATCAGGTTGCATTTGCTGCACCTCTATTAGGTATTGCATAACTTTGATGAGTGCATGAAATTAAATCGGCCTCCTTCCCGTTTCCAACAGAAGTACCGAGTATGGAGTAGTGGGTTTGACACCAAGGTGTTGCTGTAAGAAATCCTTTTGCATTTTCTCAATATCATTTCATGTAGAGGCTGAAATACTGCCTCCCCATACTTCCACTCCATATAATACTGTCTGTACTACATATGCATCAAACAATACATTTCGAATTTTTTAGTTCCTGGTGTCAGTGTGCGTACAGTCATTCTCAAACTGGTAGTACTTCCCCCAGCCAGTGTCCATCCTTCTGTGTATACATTGCCACCATCTGTGATCTGCTGGGATATCAACCCCTAAGTATTTGAAGGTGCTGACATACTCAATAATCTGCCCATCAAAGGTGATATGAGGGGGATGTTTTGGCTGATTGCAACAGACTGCCATCATCTTTGTTTTTCCGACATTCACTTGCAGCCCACTTTCCCTACAGAAAGTATTGAGCACTTGTAAAAGTTTGTGCATAGAGTCCAGATCATATGCAAAAAGAAGATAGAGAGGGCATGGCGGGCGGGGAGAGATCCCAACCGAGAGCAACCCTTGATCATACGGTTCCATGACACTCAGGCACGACTTTCAGCTCTACGATGCAGGTTAGTCCTTTGAGATCAGCCAGCGATCTCTATGGATGAGGACCTCACACCTCTACAGGTTGAGGAGAGGCGCTCTTTGCTGCAGCAGCGGGATCAGGCTCGGAAGGAGGGGAAGTGGGCAGTGGTACAAGAGGGACGACTTCTTACAGGCCCCCTTAGGGCACCTGCCCCCTCCCCTACATGGGGAAGCGGGGTCTATGAGACTTAGATATCCAAGACCCTGTCCTGCGCCATTTGGAACTGTAATGGTACCTTATGGTCAGAACCTTATGGTCAGAACCAGGGAACTTCTCGGAATCCTATACAGGCCACAACATAGTCTTTTATACAGAGACACATTAGAGTCCAAAGCGCCCTCTTCCAATAGTCAGTGGATATACATGGGAGTCTGCCTACAGAGATGAGACGAGGGGTACAGGAGGAGTTCGAGGTTCAGGTGGAGTTGCAGTCCTTTTCAGGCCCATACTTCTGGGGACCATTTCAGTAGAGTAGAGAGATACACATTCTAGATTTCTTCGGATCCGGATCCGGATCCGACACATGGACAGCCGAGATCTATTTGTCGCAGTTTGCTACTTCCCCCTTGAGACCTCCCACTTTTCCAGAGATATCCGAGGTGATGATTAGACATCCCCATTTGCTGCTCTTTATCAGTCCATCGTTGACTTCTCTAGCCGCGGAGAAGTCCTCCTAGCGGGGGACTTCAATGCGAGGACAAGGGCCGGTCAGGTACCACTTCTTGACTTCAGAGATGATTCCACTCTACTGCCAGATATTGACCTTGAGGAGGTAGGTATGCTACGGGTTTCGGCTGACAGCCGAGGTCCATTCTCATCCTATGGGCAGACCCTATTAGACCCCGGTAGGATACATGATCTCATTACCTATAATGGTCTTGACAGATGGCCCGCCTCAGGTGGTTTCACATGCTTTCCACATGGGGGGGGCTCCAGTGTGGTTGATTACATCATGGGATCCCTTGTCTTCACATCTCGCATTACTGACTTCACTGTAGCACCTCGCCCCCCAGGGGCTGATCATACATACCTTTTCTTTAGCACCTCCACCCCCCTTCGCATAGCACCTTCCACCCCACTCAGTTCTTACTCCACCTACCACGATATACGCTTTGATCGGGATCACTCACCTTCTTACTCTGGCCGTCTATACATACTTCTCCCTTATATTGACTTCATACCACTTTTAGAGGATCGTGCTGCCCTTGTCACCCGCTCACTACACGAGGCTGCCATTCACGCTTTCCCCCACACCACCCGCTCCACCTGCCCACCACCCCTTGGAACCGTATCTTGTAATAGTTGGTACAATGATGAATGTGAGGCTTTACACCGTCAACTTAGATTCGAAACCAAAAACAGTCTTTTGAGCGCACCAAATACGCTACGCGAATACGGTAGACTGGTATGGAGGAAGAAACTAGACTTGGTTCGTCGAAACGAGGAGGAGCTACTAAACATTTTGTTTAGTAGCAACTCTAAGGACTTCTGGCGGAGATTTCTAGAAGGACGGTCCCCTCCGCCACTCACTGACACTCAGATTTGGTTTGATTATGCACGCACACTTTATGACATCCCAAATCAGCCAGTTCCTAATCTCTCACACATGCCTCGCCCCACATCGTGCACCCTCTTCACTAGAGGAGGGGTAAAGGATGCCGTAATGAAACTTCATAATGGCCGAGCGAAGGATCATGAGGGGTTATGCACTGACTTCATCGCATATGGGATTAACCTCCTAGCCCCGATCTTAGCAAAGCTTTTTAATGAAATTGTTTGTTTGGGGTTTCCACACTTGGACCATTAACACTATCTCACCCATCCACAAGGCAGGGGATCCCATGAGCCTGGAGAACTACAGGACCATTATGATTGGACATGTCATGTCCAAGATTTATGCATCAGTACTTGACTCCGAGGTTAGCAGACTTGCAGAGTGTCGAGGACTTAGAGCAGCAGGACAGGCCTGATTCCGGCGTGATCATGGAACCATGGACCACATTCTCACGCTCAGATATATCATCGAAGAGGCGAGGTCACGGAAGCAGAGGGTTTATTGTTGCTTTGTGGATTTTCGCAAGGCATTTGACACGGTTTCGAGAGCCCGCCTCATACGGCGCCTACAGGACTTGGGTTATGAAAAGGAGATCATTTGGGCTGTCATGGCACTTTACGAGAGAGTTTCAGGCAGAGTTCGGACAGGATCCGGGTGGACAGACGAGGTCATGAGCACCATCGGGGTCAAACAAGGGTGTCTTTTGTCGCCTATCTTGTTTGGCCTGTACATTGACGAGCTTGAGAGAGTGATGCAGACGCAGGGGGGTGTAGGTTGCTCTCTTGCAGGCACGCTGATCCAGATATTGCTCTACGTAGATGACGTGGCTCTCTTGTCTTCCTCAGCAGAGGGGCTCTAGAGACACCTTGACGCACTACAATCCTTTTGTGAGTCGCATGATTTGAAGGTCAACCTAGGTAAAACCAAGGTCATGATCTTCAATACATCTCGAGCCATCATGCGTCAGGAGCAGTTCACATTTGAGGAGTCATCTGTTGAGATAGTTTCATCATACACTTATCTTGGGGTTATCTTCTCTGGACACAGCTTCACTATGAGACCCACGATGCAGGCACGCTTGAGCAGAGGGTATGCTTCACTGGCCAGACTAGAGAGGCAGTGCTTCCGCTCGCACTTTCAGGATCCACGCACCAAGGGGTTGCTTTTTGACTCCTTGGTTCGCCCAGCGGGGATGTACGGAAATCCTTGTTAAGGAACTAGACTTGTCGGATGGGCATAGCAGGCTACCATGGATAGCTCTATCCTCTTCTATGGCACTTGCAGCAGGAGGAAACCAGAGGTGCTGGTATGCACATACAGAGAGATGGTTTGAGCGACTGGGGCTCCACATGGATAGATTACCTCCCTTTTAGTACAGCATGGATGCTCCGTTTTCTCCCCTCCTATCACACGAGGTAGCCAAAACAGTTACCCTTGCTGCTGCAGGAGGGTAGCCAAAACAGTTACCCTTGGCATAATATTGCATGCTCACAATCTGTGCCTCCACAACTAGGGTGCTCCTTGGTGGGACTGTGCGTATAGCAGTGATCTCCTATCGGAGCTGCGAGATCTCCTGTCTGAGCCCCCTTAGCCTTATAGGCCGTGTAGAACTTCCTGACATTCACATCCTTGTGTAGTTGTCTCTTGAGCTGTTCTTCACATGGACTTTGTTGAGCAGCTCCAGAAGTCCTCTCCTCTCTGTGGACTTCAGGGCTTCCATGGATGCACTACACCTCCACCCACTCCACCGCTTGCCCCTGAAGCTAGATACCATTGTCGAAGGGGTCCCTGACATATAGAAAATAAGTGTTGATGCCACTGGGAACTATGTACGGAGGGCATAGTCGAGGCAAGGACCACTGGAGAAGACCCTATTGGTGTAGAATTCATTAATTGATATAAATGGAGATGGAGAGTACATGGAGGATGCTGAGTCATTGAGGTGCAAAAGCAATCAGAAAAGACAGAGATGGGGAAGATGCCTTGTATGATGGGTAAGCATTCAAATAAAACAAGGTGGTGTAAAAGATACAAAAGATGAGAGACATGGATGGTGCAAAAGGTATGCCCAGTGTTGAGTCAGGTGCTGAGGTTGTTTCCAACCCGACAAAGGGCTGCTGATAAAGACATCAGCTTCCCTTCTAGAGGAGTTCAGCTAGATATTGTGGATGGCTAGAATAAGTTTTTTTTTTTTGGGTTTATGTATCTTTTTAGAATATTATTTTGCTTGTATGCGTTTTAATAAGAAAAAATGCACCTAACAATCCATATAAACTTGACTTTCAACATTCAACCCTCGGAATTCCTAAAATAAAAACAGTCATGCCCTGCTTTTGTTGAGCTCTCCTCTTGATACCATGAAATAAAAATAAAGTCTATTTTGAAATACTTATCTGACCACATGGAAAAGTTGACCATGCAGTAAATTGTTGTGTTATGGAGCACTTGGCTATCGTGTAGGGGGTGGGGTGGCTTGATGGCTACCGAATTCCTAAGAATTTTATTTGAGTGTTTAGACTGAATCAAAGGTGCAAGCAACCAATCCTTGTACAAGTGATGATAACATGCACTCTCCTGGAAATGCAGATGTCTGGATCTTCAGCCCTTCCCAAAGCACTTATGCATGAATGGGAGATAGCAACAGGCCAAAGATTATTAGAAAGATATGGTATGACTGAGGTGAGGCATGTTAAACTCGAAAAACAGATTCTTGCTTTTTGTAAGGGTGAAGAATATACCTTCTTCTATTTAAAGGTACTAGAAACTCAATGTGAACTCAGAGGTTTAGGGGTATTAAATTCTTTGTGTGTCTGCATTTGCAGTTTATCATGGCACTTTCAAATCCCATGACGGGGGAGCGAAAAGCAGGGACTGTAGGAAAGCCTCTTCCTGGTGTGCAGGTATTTTCTTTTCGTTTATTAAGGCTCCTTTGTAAGATTAGACTTTAAAACATTATAAGAAGCTTGATTCTTTTATTTCAATGTGAGGGAGCGCATGATGTGCTTGAGCAGGCATACTGAGGCACTATTTGGTTAAAAAAGTACATATTTCTTTGGAGATAAATGTGTGGGCAAAAGCAGAATTCCTGATCCTGCCTAAGATAGATTTGGTCTGATTGCTAAATATCTATTTCATGTCATGTTCATGCAAATGGAAAGTGGCCTTGCTAAGTATTTAGGAAACTTGGTGATCTCAGCCTTCCCAACCTCACCTTAGCATGAGCATCTGACCCACATGAATGAAAGGGATCAATGCTGTATCAAAATGAGCCTTGTTTTTGTCCTATGCATGATCAAATCAACATCCAATCCACATATATTTTTATTCAGGGTTTTAACAACCAAGGTCAGCTCCGCCAGTCACTTTTATATCCAGAAATTCCTTCTGCACAATTTTCCATTGTTGTACTTTGACCCTAACATCTCAGATGACCACATCATGATTCAGCATTCAGATGGCTCTCTCTTTCGACAGAGAATCGAGATTGCAGGTAGACAGGATCAGTGCAAGATTTGCAGGACCCTTGGGCACTTTGCTAGAGATTGCCCAAGGAAGAGAAAAAGACCCAAGAGATCTTCTGGTGCGGCTCCTTCACGTACTACCCCGTCTGCACCTCCCCTGCGGCCTGTACCACGCACTCCAGGACTACCAGGAGCAGCAGGGCGCCCTGCTTCGCGCACCCCAAGACCACCAGGGGCAGTAGGGCGCCCAAAGCCTGCAGCACTCCTAATACCACGTTGGACCCTCTACTCCACTATGTCCCGGGAATGACTCAAATGCAAAAATCTGTGAGATGTCGCTATGCACGATCTGCTCTGTCTCCTGTGGCACTGTCACCTCCTATTGTTAGATCTACCGCAATAAGGTTTCTCAGTGTTGCCACATCTCCATCAAATAGAGGCCAATGCAAAATTGGTCATGAAAGTGGATCAACCGAGAGAGTGGTCCAAAGCCGTGCCCCTCCTAAAAGAGACAACGTTACCGTCCTTGGATGTCATCGTAGATTGGGCAAGTACATAGGAAGTGCTTCTTTGTCTCCACCTCTGCTAGTGTGCATAACTTGTAGATCTGCTGCTCTCTAGGCGTGCCTATGAGCTCCCTACCTAAATCCTCAGTTGGTGGGATGAGACCTCGATTTGTCCGATGGTGCCAATCCTGAATGTGTGTGAGGCTTCTCTGTCCTCGAGATAATGGGGTCTAATACTCTTAGGAAGTGGTCATGGTAGAACTGGATCTTGTTGGAGTGAACTCCTAGTTCCCGCCGCAAGTTTGTGATATATAGAGCTGGAGTAGATCCACCTGTATGATATGGTCGATCTCATCGTGGGAGATTTGGAGGAACGGGACATCCAAGCTGTATTGGAAGTGGTCATGGTAGAACTGGATCTTGGTGAGGAACTCCTGGTTCCACCTGCAAGTCTGTGATGTATAGAGCTGGAGTAGATCCACCTGTATGATACGGTTGATCTCATCTTGTCGGATCTATGGGACAGGGCATCCGAGCTGTACTAGAAGGGAGGGAGGTAGTCCATCTGAATACCTTGACTGACAAACCCTCTAGGTATGCATATGTACAAAGCCATGCTTACCTCTCTCTTGGCTAGTTGTCTGGTACTTTAGTTCCAACCCAATAGTCTCCAGCTAGGCAAGGCCCAAACCTTGTGAAGGTATGCCATCATCTTGAGATGACATGAATATGGGGTGGTGTCATAGCGAACTCTGCTTGTACAATTTGATTAGGAACCGAAGGCTTACTCCAAATCATCCTGGATTCCATAATCACCTATAGTCTCTTGAATCTTGCCAATCTGTCGCCGATAGGTCACCCCTCCAAAAGGTGCTACATACATGGGTGTTGTCCTCACACATGTATCACATAGCCATCCCTTTGTCGGAGGGTTTGGAAGTGTGCCTCACAACACTGATGCTCTAGTCGAGCTAGAGCTCCATGTCCTCGTTAAGTCGTGCCCTCACTGCATGAGTCATCGTGAAAATTGGCCTCTTGAAGATGCCCCTAGATAGGAGTATGATTGCACGATCTCAACTGGCTCCCGCGGCGTAAGTGAAGCTGTGTCGATGAGTATTGCCCTCGAGGTGTTGAAGGTCATGACCTTGGTCTTGCCAAGGTTGATTGTCAGGTCTTTCTCCCTGAAAAACACCTCTAGGGCCTCTAGGTGTCTCTGTAGGCCTGCTATTGAAGACGATATGAGGATTATGTCATCTGCGTACAACAATATCTATATCATGATATCAGCAAGCAAGGATCCCTCCCCTCCTAGGCAATCAATGAAAGTCGTAATCTTTGGGCGGACCTCCTCTTTCTTCATTACTTTTTGGGACATGATTGGAGGCCCATTACTCCAATGGGCATTGCGTATAAGATCTTGGCAAAGGCAATTAGCTGTGGCTACCACAACTCAACCTTCCAGATTTATTTGTGATATGAAAAATGGTTTATATTGCCAGCCGGAGAATTTTTTCTAACAGTTTTTCCTTTTAGGACATTTGCCCTTGTGTAGGGCAAGAATAGCAGTCCTAAATTTTAGATTTGTGAAGGATGCATCTAGTAAAACACTCATATCTGGTTTCCCTAATTCTGAAATAACCTGTCAAACCCTTTGCTTGGCATCATCTTTAGTAGGAGTGTCGAAGTCTACAATGAGAAGGGAGGCATAAGATTCTGAAGCAATATGCATGAGGGCATTATGATCTGGTTTTAAACCCCGTCTAAGTCAACCAGCTAAGAAACACTTTGTCTTTCCTATCTTTGGCCAAGAGTGGAGAAAAATGGTTCATTGTCTCCCCCTCCCATCCAAATCCAAAAGACTCCTAGCGTGAATGTCATATCAGCTCTCTAATCTCTAAGTACTTGTAATTGAGCCCTTGCTGTAGCAGCGAGGCACTTCTGAATCCAACTATCTGAAGTCTACGTCTGCTTTTCCCTAAGCAGGTCTCTAAAGAGAGTTTAGGCCTCCTTCCCTTCCATCTTCTTTATCTGAGGGTAACTCCACCATGTTGAAGTCACCCCCAATAATCCAAGAATCTGCAATGGCAGCCCAAAATAATAGTTCCTTCAAAACAACACATGTTCCCCTTTTTTGATGGGGGCATAAAGGTTGAGAAAACCGACCTTAGATCCACCAATTAAAAGTAAAATCCACTACGCTCTTGAGGGAGTAATGATACCATGTCCAACAATTAGGGAGAAAAGAATCTGCAATTGAAATACAGGTTGCTCCCCTAATGCCAAAACATGAGACCAGAAAGTATGATCTTAAAGCAATTACCAGACTTTTTGTAGTCTCCACCATCCCAACTTGTATTCCTAGATGAAGAGAATGTCAATGTAACCCTGAGTAACACCTTGATGATGAAACTGATACGAATCAGCTGCCTTTCTCATAGATTTGGTTGGAAACCACAAGATACCTTTCATAGCAAGTAGGACGAATGCTCAATAGAGTCTGGACCACCAGGGATAGGGCAGAGATCTAAGATTTCCTCAGTCTGGACCACATATAAACAATGTGCTGCACTGTTCAGTCCATGAGGTGCAATTGTTGTCATGTGATTTTTATAAAGGTTGTACAAAGCTAATTAAATGAATGCATATATGTTTCAGTTTCTGTGCTTTTGGATGCAGACGCAATTGTGAAGTTTTACAATGTCCATGCCATATCTGAAGTTGTTTCTGTCATATTGGTGATGTGTGAGTTGTTTCTGTCATATTTGATTTGGTGCAGGCAAAAATTGTCAAAGAAGATGGAAATGCAAAGGGATCTGGTGAACTTTGGGTGAAAAGCCCTTCCCTTTTCAAGGAGTACTGGCATCAGCCTCAGGTGAGAATTTACTTTCACATGGGACAGACTAAGGCCTCGTGCTGTTTAAGGAATGATGGTGTCAGCCTCCAGTACTTCTCTTTGTATTACCACGTTGAAAGTCTAAGTGGATGAGAGACGAAGATTGCTAAGGAATACAGCCTAAGTATAAATTGCTCTATAGGTATTGTAGGTTCTGAATGTATATATCAGAAATGGCCATGACAGGTTGCAAAAAGCATTGTATATACATTTGTAGTACTCAGTTCTCTCAGACCTCGTGACATGAGAAATGGATCCATCTTATCTCCATTTTCCAGATTCATATTCTACAACTCTTCTTAGAATATCTCAAGACTTGCCTGTGCCATAAGACTGTTAGGTGGCGACGAGAGAGAAGTAATACATAATCATGTAAATACATAACTCTAGCTGACATATTATAGTGCTCCCAGGAAATGGCCCAGTAGTATAAAAGTTTGGATAGATTTGAATGTTAAGTGCTCAATGTTCCTTTTTTGGCTTTCTATAGATCACAGAGGAATCATTTGGAGAAGGTGGCTACTTCAAAACTGGCGATTATGCAACAATTGATGATGATGGATATTTCATCATTCTCGGCAGTAAGCAGTTTTACATTCTGCTTTAATTTATTTTTTAAAAATATTTGAAGATACTTTCCTTTTGAAAGGAATCTTTTTGCAAGAGTTGACATGGCCATCACACTTATAAAAGTAATGAGTAGAAAATTGTAGTTTAGTTAGTAAGTGTGGAGAAAAGGCTCTTGTAGCTGCAGAGAATTCGTCATGCTGTTGTAGGAAGAAGTAATTGGCTGAAATGCATATTCTTGAGCTGAATCATGCTCTCTTTCCCTGCTCAACCTAAACCCCTTCACCCCCTTTCCTCAGTTAATCTTTTTATCCCTGTTGCCCATGTTCCTGTGTCCCACCTCTCACCTGCTCATTTTCTCTGACTGTTTTATCATCTAGGCTTGGCCCTAGATCTGCTACCTGCTGCCACAGGATGTCTACCGGTAATAAAAACTGCGAGTCTGAGTAAAGCAGCAATCCAAGGACACTGGATGGGCTGGTACCTCGAGCTTGGGGAAGGGCAAATTGACTGCCTCAACGTGTCCCCTGCTTTGCACGTGTGACTGACAATCAAGCTGGCTGCATTACGACCTGCTCAGGGGAAGGAAGGACTGCATGCCTGACCAAAAGTTGGCTGCACAGGGACCGCGGGCTTGGAGGTAGGGGCCTCCTGCACTTCATCCTTGGAGGATTTGTCCTTACCTGAAGCTGCATACATTTATCTTCAAGCTTCTCATTTCTGCAAGTCCGTGTACATTCCTATGCATGTATGTGAGCTCGAGTCTTTGGAGAAGATCAGTCATGTTGTCCTATGCTTCTACTATCATTTGAGTGATTTCTCACATGGTATCAGAGCCACATGAGCCAGTCGCGAAACCAGGGTAAAGGCATGTGTAACATGATACACTGCCAACCTCACACCATCAAAAATAACCTGAAAGCCACATGTAGCAATGGCTGAAATAGAAATGAGGTTCTTCCGAATGCCTGGAACATAAAGCACATGGTCTAGAGTGACAATACCACCAGAGACAAAAGTAAGAGCAACTTGCCCAATACCTTTCACGGTATATGATGCATTATTGGCACATGTGACACTGCCCCCCTTAGATGTAAGCTCCAATGAGCTGAATAACTTCCTACAGGTGTCAGGAAGTGATGTGCTTGCTAGCACTACTATCAAAGAACCAGGCATCACAAACATCTGAAACTGCCATACAAGCATCATGAACATCAGGATTATACTGACATGTAACCAAGAAAGCCCAATGGTGGTCTTGTGTGAAATGAGTGGACTCATATTGATCTTTTGCACTAGAAGAACTAGATACTGCAAGACCAGACTCTTTCTTTTTCTTTTCAAATGCTATGTGCTTCCTGCATTCAGAAATATCATGCACAGGTTTCCTGCAATAATTACATCTCTTCTTCTTTTTGTTAGCCCCTGAAGAAGAGGCACAATGTGAATGATCAGCATGGGAATGAGAGGGCTTTCCAGCTGAAACCTTGCCTTTACCTTTTTGTTTGTGATGGGCAGCAAATGCTTGATCACTAGCCATAGTAGCATTGCGATTCATACGACTTTGCTCCTTCTGAAGAAGAAGAGCAACAAGCTGGTCAAATGAGAAATGATTGGCATCACCCCCTGCAACCAACCTCATTGTAGTAGCAAAGCCTTGACATGAATCAGGCTACCCATCAAGGGTATTAGAAACTAGCTGAGAATCAGGCATAATCTCATCAATGTTGGCCAACTGCTCTTTCAAATCCTTCACATTAGTAAGATAGGCATCCATGTTACCACTCTCATCAAGCGTTAAATCTTTCAACTGCCTGTGGAGATAGGTAACCCTCGCCTCATTCCACACGTGATACAAAGATGCAAGCTGATCCCATGCTTGCTTAGTTGTCTTGCAAGCACAGTTAGGGGAAATGGAAACGGGGAATGGAAACAGAAACGAAAACGAAAACGTTTCGAGATTTCTGGGAGGGCTGAAACGGGGAAATGCCACGTCAGCAAGGGAGGTTTAGAAAAGGGAGTTTTGAGATGAGAACACACACATTTAGAATGCTACAGCCTACAGCCTACCT
Source organism: Dipteris shenzhenensis (assembly GCF_047967505.1). Lineage (NCBI taxonomy): Eukaryota > Viridiplantae > Streptophyta > Polypodiopsida > Gleicheniales > Dipteridaceae > Dipteris > Dipteris shenzhenensis. The sequence continues at coordinate 51,718,709 of NC_141620.1, forward strand.
GTAACTTAAAATATAGTGCGTAATACTTACCACCTGGCACAATGTCACTTAGAAAGTTAGAAGTTAGAAGTTAGAACTTAGAACAAGTTACAAATTATAACTTAGAACTTGGAGCTTAGAAGTTAACTTAGCAGTGAGCAATACATATTACAAATATAAATGACAAATGTGAAATCAATGAGAAAAGCTGAAGATTGACAAGTTACAAAATGCCAAAGGCAATATAATATATGATTCATATATGTATTATGTCTCATTGTCAAGAGTCAAGACTCAAGACTCAAGAGTCAAAAGTACAAAATTCAGATTCCCAAAAGCCTAGGCTCTAAGCCTTAAGGCCAACTGCTACATCACTGATGATATGATCAAAATCTATAATGTAGATTCTAGAATCTAGATAGCTCAGCTGCTCAAGAGTCCTCCTCCTCCTCCTCCTCCTCCTCCTCCTCCTTCTCCTCCATTGCCATCTCCTCATCGTCGTCGTCATCGTCCTCCCCCTCCTCATCATCATCAGTGAGGGTGTCATCAGGCTTATGAAAACCAATGAACTTGTCATGAGTGTACTCCTGTCTCATCCTGTTAAGCAAACGCAAGTTTGCATTAACAAAGACAAGATCGTTCGCCTTGTGTGCTTTGAGACGGTTCCTCTTCTTTGTATGGATGTGGGCAAAGCTGCTCCACATGCGCTCACAAGAGGAGGAGCTACAACCCTAGCTGAGAATCCGAATGGCAAGCGATTGCAGCTGTGGGGAATCAGCTCCATAATCCTCCCACCATGTAACAGATCCAACTCGAAATCTGAAATTTGAAAGATCATAAAATTCAGATATATGGCAAAGCTCATGAAATCTGAAAATTATGAATCATTAAATAGTAAAATCTAAGAATTTAAATGAGTTAGGATTACCTCTCATGCTGGGCATTTGGCCATCCAAATATGCCCTCCTTATTGCGGTAATTGGCGAGCTGGTCCTTCACTGTCCGGCGAGCCTCTGGCATTTGCACCATCTTATGAAGAGTGAGGTTCCAACCACGGACCACCTCTGCATCACTTTGTTGTGCAGTTGCCTTGTGTTGAAACTCTGGGTCCAACACAAATGCAGCCACATGAATGGGAGAGTAGTATTGATTCCACCTAGTCACAGCCAAGTCCTCGAGCTCTTTCAACCTGTGGGGATCTTTCTCTAACACTCTGATATTTTTTATCATACGATCCATCCCCTCATATACCTTGCCAATAAAAGGCATGTCTCCATCAACCTTTTTTAGCAACAAGACAATCGGCTTACACAAGTCATACAAGTGTGATGCATCAGCCCAAAAGTCATCGCTGCCTATGCACAAATCGTACACCAATATCCCAAGAGCCTGCTTTGAAGTGGGCCATGCATCCCACTGTGGGCTTGCCACAACCTGCTTAAGAGTAGGTCTCATTTTAATGAGTCTGCGAAGCATCATATAATTGTATGCAAACCTTGTCTCTGCATACTTCAAAAGCTCCTTCCTTGCATAGGTGCGATACAACTCTCTCTCTTCCATTATCAATTACAATTTTTACCCAAGGTAATTTGCCAATGTCTTTCAACAAATTATTCAAACAATGGGCAACACAAGAACTCCATTGAATATGGGGTACCTTTGTTCCAATAATGCACCTGCAGCCCTATTGGTATTTTTACCATCTAAAACCAACTACACAACATTAGACGGGCCCACATACTCCACTGCATCTGCCCACATCTGCATCAAAACATTTGCTGTTTTTTGTTGTACTTCGCACTCTATGGAGTGTATGTACAAAGAAAATCCTCTGCAATATGCCAAAATACCCTCTAGTGATCGACTACATACATCACTCTAGCCATCCGCTACCAAAGTGACCCCATACTTATGCCATTTCTCCTTAACAGGCTGAATGGCCTCATTATCTGCCTTCACCTCATCCTCTAGAAGCTTTCCCCTCAATGCATCAAAAGTGGGAGGGGTGTATGTGGGCCCAAAGGCTATAATTTCAGTCACCATCTCCTTGAAATAAGCAGACCGTGCCACATTGAAACTAATCCCATTCAAGTAAAAGAAACGGGCCACGGCTGCATCTACCTGTGCCTTCTTTTGTGGATGCCATGCAGTATAAAGGGTGCTTTGCCTTCGTGTAGGTGGGAGAGGTGAAGGAGATGCAGTAGGAGTAGAACCTGTAGCTCCAAGAACATGTGCATTCCCAGAAGATGAAATTGTAGTAGCAGCAGCAGAGGGAAGAGGACTCCTTTTTGCAGTAGCCATATGAGCACCTGAAGTAGCTCCTTCACCAGTGGATGCAATAGTCCTACCTTTCTTCACGGAAGGAAATGCCTCGACCTCTCATGCCAACCTTGCTTTCTCTTCCTCGGATATTTTATTGCATATTGTAATCCCCTCTCCCTTGATGCCAAGAAGATAGGCCTTCACCCTATCAGGAATCCCACCTCTTTTCAATCCACAAAGCCTGCACATGAACCTGCGAGTGCCTCCTTTCTTGGAGTTGTAGGCACCCAGGAGATCGACTTGACTCCACCAAAAATCTAATTGGGTGAATTCTACCTCAGAATGAGACTCAGGGGTAGGGTGTCTTGAAGCCATGGAAGCTTGTTGCTTGAAAGGGGGGCTGAAACTGCAAAGAGAGCCAAGGGTTGAAAGAGAGGGCTGAAACTTGAAAGTGGGGCCTGAAAGAGGAGGGAATAGAAGGCTGAAAGAGAGGGCTGAAAGAGGGGGCTGAAGGAGGGCTGAAGGAGGGCTGGAAAAGAGGGGGCTGAAGGAGGGCTGAAGGAGGGCTGGAGGGGAGTAGATGATGATGGAGGGCTGAAGCAGGCTGCAGGAGAGAAAGGAGAGGAAAGGAGTGAATGGGGCTGAAGGAGGGCTGGAAAACCTTGAGAATGGAGAGAGTATGAGGCTGAAGGAGTGGAAGGAGGCCAAAATCGAAAGCAAAAAGACAAAAAACGGGACTGGCGGCGGATTTCGTGTGATTTTGGAGACCTAGCAGCCTGTGTTGTCTGAAATAGCACGTTTCAGGGCTCTGAAACGCGTTTCAGACTGGCTGAAACGTTTCAGCCAGCCGTTTCAGGGTTCTGAAACGTTTCAGACCCTGAAACGCGTTTTAGAAAACGGGGCTTCTCTGAAACTGCGTTTCAGGCCTGGTTGGGCTTTGAAACGCATTTCAGCGTAACTGTGCTTGCAAGATCGAATATGAGGGATAATAACCCGTTTCACTGAAAGAGCAATCAAGGCATGTGCTTTGGCATCACGACCATCCCACTGAATTTGCTTTTGTGAGGCAAAGCACCTGGAGCACGAGGTGAAGGAGTCCTAGCTGTAGCATTAGAACCATCACCTGAAGACCCATCACCTCAAGAAGCAGAGACTGTAGGTGTAGCACTAGTAACAGTGTGTGTAGGCTTGGCCTTAGAACTTGAAACAATATGCCATAGATTCTTGGCAACCAAAACATGTCCCATCATGTATGACCACATGGGGTAATGGGTGCCATCAAGTTTGTCATCGGCCCCAATCAGCCCAAACAAATCATCTTTGCCACCAGACATGGTGCTGAAATACAAGGCAAATGCACCAAATGGCAAAGCAAATGAGAGAAAGGCAACCTCTCAGAATCAAGTACCAAAAATCTGCCCAAGCTTCAAAGCTTATGCCTGCAAAAGACTCTGCTGTCCCAAGGTGTATCTGTTACAAGAAAAATCCCCAAAGGCAACACAAGGCCTTTCCAAAATGAATGAAGTAGAAATTGGAAAAAGCCAATGCAACAACGGCTTACCCAATGATGTAAAGCAGTGACAGGCTCTGAAAGTGAGCAAATGAGGGCTGGAAATGAGAATTACAGCAAAAGAAGTGCTCCCACGAGGAGGGGAGCACGTAGAAATGGAGAGAGAGAGATCCAATGGAGAAACTCGCAGCCTGAGGCAAAGGGATGCCAAATGAGGAGGGAAGGGCTCAAAGAGAAGTCTCTTGGATCAATTTAGCAGCTCCAAATGGCTCCAAACGCTGGCACGCAGATCGAGGCAGCTCCAAAATGCTGACACGCAGCTCGAGGCAGCTTTGAAATGCTGATAAACCTTCAATGTAGTTGACACACACCCCGAGGCAGCTCCGTACTGCAATAAATGGAACTGACAGGTCCGTACAGCCTTAAATGCAGGTGCAACAGGTCCGTACAGCCATTAATGGGCTGTATGGATTCCGTACTGCATTAAATGTCTGTCAGCAAGTCCATACAGTTGTGAAACAGGTTCGTACAGGTTCTGGAATGCAATAAATGCAGGCGACTGCTGTCCGTACAGTGTGTACGGATGGCCGTACAGGTTCTGTATCGTTGTACGGATTCCGTACAGTTGTTGTAAATGCACACGTGTGGTCGTTTTTGCTGCAGCAGGCTAGAAAATGCATCGAAACACAGCTCTCTTTGCGATAGTTGCTCTAGAGTGCGGTCTTCTCGCGACAAAATGAGGCTTTTCGCGACAGAAGTGCTTGGAAAGGCCTCAAACACTCGTGGGAGTGTGAAAACCAGCAAGACCAGCAAGAATGAGTGCTCCAGAGGCTGCCAAACAGCTTGGGAAAGTTGTCAATGGCTGAGGGAATGGATTCCCAACCTGCTCTGATACCACTGTTGGGTGTCGGAAGCAATGGAAGCACAATGGAGAAAAACGAGATGCTATAATAGATTGCTGCAAAACTATGCAAAACTAAAGTGTGGAGGCTCAAGGGAGAGCCAACATAACAAAACTCTAGGGCTAATTGCCCTAACTGGACTAAGTGTCCTAACTAACCTAGATGGTACATAAACTAACTGTACCAATAGTCCTAACTGACTATAAATAGGCCTACAAGGCTCATACCAAGGTATAAGTGGCATCTATGGTTAGCCCATGAGATAGCCTACAAGTTTCACGTACCAAGATGAGCCAGTGGAGGTAGTGCAGTCTTACACATATTTGGGGGTAGTATTCACCAGACCAGTTTTCACGCGATGACCCATGCAACTACAGCATGACTAACACGAGGGCAGGGTGCTCTGTGCCATGGATGCACCACCCGAGATGATCCTAGAAGATGAGATCAACCGTATCATACAGTTAGACCCCCTCCAGCTTCATACATCTTGGGCTTGGGTGGGAGACCAGGAGTTCCCCACCACGATCCAGTTCTACCATGATCGCTTCCTGAGCATCTCGGAGTATGTAGGAGAGTCTCACATGCACTGAGGATCGCCATCGGACAGTTGCGAGTCTTGTCACATCAGTTGAGGATTGACGCAAGGAGAGCTGCAGGCATACCTAGAGAGCAGAGGAACTGCAGACTATGCCCGATGGTAGAGGTCGAGACAGAGGAGCACTTGCTTTCACGATTGATCCATTTTCCTGACCAAGTTTGAGTTGCTGGGCTCTATCTGATTGAGATGCGACGACACAGAGATGTATTGATGCGACAGACCAAAGAGCAGCAGGAGGCGATGCCACAAGTCACCGAGATCAACTGAGCATAGACACGTGTCACAGATTTCGATGCATCTAAGTCAGCTCTTGGGGAGGCTGAGAGAGAAAGAAAGAAAGAAGGTTTATTAAAGTCTTCGGAAGACTGATGGGTCTATGAGACTGTGAAAAACCTGATACAATGACCTGTGGTAGTGGAGCTACGAAACGAGCATCCACACCAATGCAGAATGCAAAAAAATTCAAAATGGCAGTACTAATTCCTAAGTACAAGATAGTCATATCTCGACTATATATATCAATCTCAACATCATCGTCAACATCATCATAACCATCATCATTATCATCAGCAACAGCAGGACATCAGGATGGATGAGGTTGTGGAAGTAGAGGCATGAGGTCAGTAATAGAGTGCTGTCGCCTCCCCAAGGGTGCAGTCCTGGTACGTCTCCTGCTGGTCGTAGCTTTGCGTCTATATCAGGGCCAGTGTGACCCCCGTTGGTCGGGCTCCGACCCTAATCAAGGAGGGGATGTCCCCAAGTATGATTTGTGAGTCAACCCTCTGTCTGAGCTGTCGGGTCATAGGCTTCGGGTCACGGTCATGTCGAGGTCTCGCCTTGTGGGGGTCTATGTGATCTGGCTGAAAGAACTTCGTGATAGAGCTCTGAGAGATATCAGTCGAGGAAGAAGTCTACTCCTATCTCCGTACTCGGAGTATCCTATCGCGGTGTCTGAGCACCTCATGAATAAAACCAGCCAAACATCGCTAGTCTGGGTAGGAGAGGAAACGGGCCAAAACCCCATAACTATCTCTGAAGAGGTAGTAGAAACACCCTCAGATCTCATAGTAAACAGGACACCTGAAGATGAAATGCTCCTCTGTCTCAACCTCTTGCATGTCACACAGTGTGCATATGCGCCTCTCCCTGGGTAACTGCTCTGCTTTGCCGCTATCGATACAAAGTCTGTGTGAAGAGACTCGGAACTGCTGCCCAAGAGAGATCCTCAGCGAGTGGGGTAGGTGAATTTGCGTGTATCCTGGTGGATCAATGAAACCCTCCGCTGTGATATGTAAGAAGTGATCTCTATAGAAGCCCAGCTTCACTGGAAGATCACTCGGGCCCAACCAAGTCTGAAATGTGTGTAGCTGTAGTAGATCCTCACGCATAACCTGGTTGACCTCGTGTGATAGGAGGGGAGAGAAAGGAGCATCCATGCTGTACTGGAAAGGAGGTAGTCTGTCCATGTGGAGCCCTAGTCCTGCAAACCATCTCTCTGTGCGTGCATACCAACACCTCTGGTCTCCCCCTGTTGCAAGTGCCATAGAAGCGGACAGTGCTAGCCATGGTATCCTGCTACACCCGGATGTGGAATTCCCATACTCCTTGACTTGGTACAAATTTGTAATGACCTAAAATGTAGCATCTACCTATAATGGGGGTGACCAAAAATCCCCTCGAATGATCTGGTGAGGGACGGATGGCTTACCACAAATCATCCATGATAACATGAGAACTTGTAGCCGCTCCACCCTGGCCCACTCTGTATCCGACAAGTCTGGCCCTCAGCATGGACTGCCATACATCCTGCTGGGCGGACCAAGGAGTCAAAAAGCAACCCTTTGGTCCGTGGATCCTGAAAGTGAGAGCAGAAGCATTGCCTCTCTAGTCTAGCCAATGAAGCATATCCTCTGCTCAAGCCTGCATGCATTGCGGGTCTCATAGTGAAGATGGGTCCAGAAAAGATGACCCCAAGATAAGTGTATTATAAGTGTATATCATGGTAGGTGGAGTAAGAACTCAATGGGGTAAAAAGTGTTGTGCGGCGGGGGGTAGAAATGCTAAAGAAAAGATAGGTATGATCAGCCCCTAGAGAGAGAGGTGCTACGGTAAAGTCAGTGATGGGAGATGTGAAGGCAGGGGATCCCATGATGTAGTCCACAACACCGAAGCCTCCCCCATGTGGAAAGCAAATGAAGCCACCAGATGCGGGCCATCTGTCAAGACCATTATAGATAATGAGATCATGCATCCTGCCGAGGTCTAATAGGGCCTGCCCATAAGATGTGAGCGGCCCTCGTCTGTCAGCCGAAACTCGTAGCATACCTACCTCCTCAAGGTCAATGTCTGGCAGTAGAGTGGAATCATCCTTGAAGTTGAGGAGTGGTGCCTAACGAGCGCCTGTCCTTGCGTTGAAGTCCCCAACTAGGAGGACTTTCCTGTGGCTAGACAAGTCAACAATGGACTGATAAAGAGCAACAAATGAGGATGTCTCATCCTCCCCTCGAATATCTGTGGCAAAGAGGGAGGTCTCGGGGGGGAAGTAGCAAACTGCAATAAATAGATCCTGGCTATCCATGTGTCGAATCCGGATCCAGAGAAACCTGGAGTGTGGATCTCTCTGCTCCATTGAGATAGCCCCCAAAAGTGTGGATCTGTAAAGGACTGCGACTCCTCTTGACCCTCGAACCCCTCCTGTATCCCTTGTCTCATCTCTGTAGGCGAACTCCCATGTATACCCGCCACTGACTATTGGTAATGGGTGCTCGGGACTCTGATGTGTCTCTGTGTAAAAGACTATGTCGTGACCTGTATAGGATTTCGAGAAGTTCCCTGGTTCTGACCATAAGGTAACCATTACAGTTCTAGATGGTGCAGGATAGGGTCTCGGATGTCTGGGTCTCATAGACCCCGCCTCCCTATGCGGGAGGAGAGGTGGGTGCTGCTCGACGGGGGCATGTAAGGAGTCGTCCATCTTGTATTACTGCCCACTTCCCCTCCTTGCGGACCTGATTACGCTGCTGCAACAGAAAACATCTCTCCTCAACTTGTAGTGGAGTGAGGTTCTCATCCATGGAGATCGCTAGCTGGTCTCGTAAGGTTGACCTATGACGTAAAGTCGAAAGTCGTGCCTGGGCGTCATGGAACCGTATGATAAGGAGTTGCTCTTGGTTGGGGTCACGAAGGCCTACGCATTTGCCATCGGTGTAGCCTCAGTGTGGGAAATCCTACGTACTCTGATGTTGAGAGCCTTGTTGGCTTTCTGCTGCTGCTCGAGGAGGGTAGTTGAAACGGTTACCCTTGCAGGTTCCCGTTTGGCTACGTCGACCCATCTGGACGTCTTCTCGATGGCAGATTACATGCTCGCAATTTGTGCCTCCACAACTGGGGTGCTCCCTGGGACTGTACGTATAGCAGTGACCTCCTGTTGGAGCTGTGAGATCTCCTATATGAGCCCCTGAATAAGATCAGCCTGGTCTCGGATAGCCTGAGACTGCTTCTGTATGAGATGTGCTTGCTCTTGGGTGAAGCGTGTTTGCTCCTGTGCGAAGCGTGACAGCTCCCTCTTGCGCTCTCGGATGCTCTGGACCTCCATCAACAAGTACCCCCAAGCCCTTGATGGGTCAGCTCGTCCGTGCTCTAACGGAAACTGAAAGGATTGTGGCATGAAAGTGTGAGGATGAGACTGGAGGCTGGGTGATGAGACTGGGTGAGATGGGTGCGGTATGGAGATGATAGTGGCCTGTGGCTTGGAGGAGGTGATCCCAGTAGGGTGTGGGAGCATGGGCTGACTGAGAGGTAGAGGGGAGAAAAAGGTCGAGTAGTGCGGAACAATGTATGACCCCTCCAAAGTAGGTGTCATAATCGGAGAGAGAAGAAGGGAGAGATGGAAGAGATGGTATCAATGGCAACCCCTCTATCCTAGGGGAGGGTGGAGCAATCGATGTCATGGGTAGGGGTATATCAGAGCTAGTAGCTGTAACTGTAGAGGCTGTGGGCGTAAGTGGAGCTGAAAGTGGAACTAGAGCTGAAGCTAAGGCTGGCGCTGAGGCTGAGGATGAGGATGTAGCTGAGACCGAGGCTGACACTGAATGTGAAACTAAAGCTAGGCAGAGATGGGTCCCGCCTTTGCTTTGCTGTCCACTCCGAGTCCACTGCGGTTGTAGCGTGTGTTCACATCTTCGAGTTTCAGTTGTGTTTGTTTCTTGGCTTTGTTGTCGTCTTTCTTAGCGGCTTTATCCGTATCCTTGCCACCTTTCCCCATTTCATTTGACAGACCCGTGTTCGGTGCAGGTCTTAGTCTTAGTGCAGGAGCGGGAGCGGGAGCGGAAGCATGTACCCCCCCCCTCATGACGGGAGGAACCCCCGAGGGGCTGAAACGAGGTGGGGAGCCGAAGAGCTCAATGGAGGAGGGGGTAGGAGGCAGGGCTGTAGGTCGGGGTGGAGGAGGGGTGAATGTGGAGGGAAATGGAGGAGGGGGGAGGAGTGGTGATATGATAGGCTAGGGCGGGGGCTGAGGGGTGGCGAGACAAGAGGTGGGATGAGGGTAGACGGGGAGGGCTGAGGGGGTGGCGAGGCTAGGCGGGGGAAGCCAAGAGGGAGGGTGGCGAGGCTAGGCAGGGGAAGCCAAGAGGGAGGGTGGAGCAGAAGTGGGGGAGAGAAGGCAGCGGGCGGAGGACTTGCAGGCGGGGAGGGGTTGCAGGCAGGCGGAGCTGCAGGCGGGGGAGAGCAGCAGGCGCGGAGGGGCAACGGGGAGGAGTAGGAGTGGAGGGGCTGCAGGCGGGAGCAGCAGGAGCAGAGGGGCAGCAGGGAGGAGCAGGTGTGGAGGGGCGGAGGAGGCAGCGGGTGGAGCTGTTGCAGCAGGCGGGGTGGAGCAGCAGGAGCGGAGGGGCAGCAGGAGTGGAGGGGAGCTAGCTAGCGAGAGAGAGAGAGAGAGAGGAGCTTGATAAGATGAGAGCATCATGGATTAGCAATGAGAGTCACTGCCACGATGCTCCCAGATGAGAGGCGCACACTTCACATGCGGCACAGAGAGTGACCAGAGCACACACGATCAAGGTCCGGTCTATTTCAGCCCTTCTCAGAGAAGACCGCCAGAGACGAGGCGTCACCCTTGACGTAGCCCGTCGAATACAGAGATCGAGGAGACTACGCCCTCCGCCATGTCGAGAGACAGCTCGACAAACACAAATGCGAGAGCTTCTCACATCCCAGACACCATGGCACCTGGATATGTGGAGCCCGTGCGTTAACACTCGGAGCGTTAGCTTGTTGGAATATGAAGCCAAAGCGAGTCTAAAATGAGTGTTCTAGGTGTGTTTTATAGTCTAGTGAGTCCTTGACACGCCACGTGTCATATTGGGAGTTATCCCATATACACTATGGCTTTCTAGAGTCTAGTGTTACACTATATATTGTTGTACTTGTCTTTTGTCTATGACATCAGTCGACATCAAGCTTTCCATTTTGCTTTTCATTATGCTTTCCACATTTCCATTCTGTTCCTAGCTAGCTACTAGATCTCTTCATGTGGTATCAGAGCCATGTTCCTAGCCCTGCTCTCTCTTTCTCTTTCCCTTTCCCTTTCCCTTTCCCTTCCAAGAGGTTGAGGTGAGGAAAGCCAATGAAGCTACTCTACCTCCTCCTCCTTGAAAGGGTGCCCTCTTCTCTCCTTCCTTGAGCTCTCTTCTCCACGCCATGATCTGCCCCCTCTCTTCTCCTTCCTTTAGCTATATCTTTATGTGACCTACGGACGATGTGATGCTTCTATTCGGATCTAGAAGCAGAATCATGGCTTTGTGTCTTCAGCAAAGTTTTAGAGAACCTTGAGTACTACAAATTTCGTTTTTACATCATTGCAATCCAAGTTTTCTGTGAAAAGTTACAGCCCTTGCAAGAAGTGACGAAATTTGTTTCTGCGTGTGAATTTTGTTCTGGAGCTCAATGATTTGATAGCCCAAGCATGATGCAGCCAGCTCAATGTGGAGATGTCCATCCAATTCATCGTTGACCTCTACTCCAGCCCGCTATTTGATCCTTCTGCCCGACATTCTTTAGGAGCTGCTGTCCGCAAGTTGGTGCCCGTATTCTGCCCGCCATTCTGCTCCACGTAGCTCTGTTGCCCACGCAGGTATGAGCTCTTGACATTACATTGTGGTGACTCCTTCACGTGACTACTCCAAACTTTGGCGAAGACTTCCCGAGCTAAATGTGAATTGTCCGATACTACTCCGACACACTCCACTACAGTGATCTCTTTGATTAGTACATTACATCGAGCTTGATGGCACTCTACATCAACAAGTGACTTCTTCAACATTGCTTATTCGATTGGTGCCTGAGGTACTTCGCATTGATTGACTTCTCGATTGGTCGTGGTACCTGAGGCTTCTACTTTGACATTGGTGACTCTCCTTCCTGCATTTTGAGAGTCATCATGTAATTGCTCCATGTAGCTACCCATGGACTTCATCGATACATATTTTGAGGCATTCTTGCCTAGCGCTTCATCGACATCGTCATTGACTCGCAGGGATGTGCACACATGTGCATTAGCTACTTGGAGGACATCTCTTTCACAAAGAGATATTTTTATTTATTACTACACGCTTGATGTATTTTGGGGTCCTTTGCCTTGGGTAGTCCCCCTAAAATGATATGTATTGAGTGTTTGGTTTTCATTGAGTCTAAAGGTCCTCTGCCTTGGATAGTCCTCCTAAAAAAGATGTATTGGTTTTGCTATTTTGGTGTGTGGCTTCCTAACATGTCACGTTATAAAGCCAAGGGGGGATGTACTGTGGGAGCTATGTATTAGCTTTGATAGGTTTAGAGGGGGATGTATTGTGGGAGCCATGTATTGGCTTTGATAGGTCTCGTTATCAGGTCTGGCCGAGTTCCAGGATGTTGGTGTATTCCTAGACCTATGAGCTGGCCATGTAGCCATGCTATAACATGAGCCTCTGAGCATGTTGAATCTCAAGCCATGAGAGTGCTTGGATCAACCTCTGAACACGCTCAGATTTTAGCCTCTGAGTTACATAGGGTGCACAGTTTGATGACCGTCATTGTCATGTTCTATTCTTGGTTCCATTCCAATAGTCCCTCACCTTAGACTGTCATCGTCATGTTCTGTTCTTGGTTCCATTCCAGTAGTCTCTCACCTTGCCTTCATGGGGTGGTGTTGGAATATGAAGCCAAATTGACTCTAAAATGAGTGTTCTAGGTGTGTTTTATAGTCTAGTGACTCCTAGACATGCCACGTGTCATATTGGGAGCTATCCCATATACACTATGGCTTTCTAAAGTCTAGTGTCACACTATATAGTGTTGTGCTTGTCAATTGTCTATGACATCAGTCAACATCAAGCTTTATATCATGTGAGTATTTTGGTTATCATTGCCTAGCACTTGTTCTTTCATTTTCCTTTCCATTTTGCTTTTCATTATGCTTTCCACATTTCCATTCCGTTCCTAGCTAGCTACTAGATCTCTTCATAGCTCTGAGCACTTGATACCATTTCGCTAATTGCTACTTTGTTATTTTGCTCACTAGTGTAGCACTTTAGCTTTCAGCAAGGGCCTTAGTGAGCCCTTTGCTTCAGCCCAGAGCGGCTTGTATGAGTTACTTTTGGTTTGTACCTGTCTCATAGGCCCTCGAGGCCTCCTACATACATTAATACAAATTTCTTTCTTTCTTTCTGTGCAAACACCTGCAAAAAAAACTTAGGAGTTGTTACTAGCAGCCCATGCAGGACCACACACTTCCCAGACAGCCACAGCATCCACTAACTCACCAAACAATGGGTGAAAGCATAAGTAGCCTGCCCACAATCCTTCAAAGCACGAACTTGCTTTGCAAGCATTTACTATGAATCACCCTGCCGACCAAGCCTCTCCACAAGCTGAGCAAGATAAAGAAGAGACAAACCAGCTTACCCTGGTCAATCAAGGAGCATCCAAACAAGCTCATACACAAGCTTGAGCAATTCAGCCCTCAAGGATGCCGGCTTCGGAAAGAAGCACTTGGGAGCAGTTCATTTTCTCGATCTGCGATTGGGACCCCTGGAGGGAACCGGAGTTCTCTAGGTCTCCTGGCAGTCTCAGTTTCTCCTCTGGGGAGCGGCGGCAGGATGTTTAACCAAAATAAAAACTATTCAGCAGTGGACAAATTTTTCATTATCAAAATGCTTCAAAACTTACTACCATCAAAAGGTGAAACACAGATGCCTTAGATACTGGATTACTTCTAATGCACCTTGTGAGTTGCATATCCTTGGTCATGACGGTGACCATCTTGACATGCTCTACTGCACACAAGTTGGTGTCCTCAAGGAGAGAGACGATTGACATTTCAGAAGCCTCTTGCAAAGTAGAAAGAGTGGCGGATCGAATTCAAAGACAATCTTTGTATTTATCTATCATCTCCTTCATCAAAAAGGTGAATGGAGCTCTCAAAGTCAACTTCGCCATGGTCTGCTAGTAAAACAGAACTAAACTATGGGAAACTATAACCTATGTTAACTAGATTGCACTTCATTACATGCGGGCATTGACCAGTACCTATTGACACGGGTTTGGAGCATTGACTTCCAAACATACGTGCAGCAGCCTCAAAGATCCATGCACACATTTTGTGAAACTGAGGTTGTTATAATTCTCTCAAGAAAACAATGTGCAGCAGCCCCTAACAAACATGAGGTTAAAGTATGCTTGGTGAAGGTAGCACTTTGTGGTTTCAAACAAGCTCCACGGGCTTGGTACTAGAAGATAACACACGTTTTTCTTGATCAAAGGCTTTTCTAATTTTCCCACAAACATGAAGTATTCTCTAAGAAGAGTGATTATACTCATTAGCAACAATGGGAAGAAAATTGTAACTATCAGGGTTAATTTAATAGGATGTATTTTGGCTTGTTTGGCATCAGTATTGGCAGGTGGCATTCTCATACTCTGACAAAGTTATATCAGGGGTACACTGCATAAGTTTGTGCATGAGAGCCAGTCCAGTTTGAGACAGCTGCCAAGTTTAGCAAGCATACCTTAGCTGGTCATTTGATGCTAAACTATACATGCAGGTCACACATAACATGATATATTTATGCTCAAGGAAACCTGACATGTATTTTTCTATTTGAGTTGCTTTGTCAATTCATGCACTACCTATATTAATCAGATGCAAGCTAAAAGAGTTCTTTGTGTCACATTGAGGAACACCTAACTTTTTGCTTGCACTATGCTAAGTGACATCGACAATAGACTCTCTACGGTTGGAGTATTGTTTTGAATCTAGATTGTATTTTTGTGGCCTAGTAAGAAACCACCAGCAGCCTCTATCCTTCCTTAGTGAAGCTTAGGCTGCAACACAGCAAACAGCAGTCAGAGATGTATTGCCATAACTGTGTTTCGTGCTCGCATGAAACACATGAAGTCTCATTTTCTCTAGATGCAGGAATGATAGAAGTTGTCTCATTGTCTCATGAATGAGTTTGAGGTTTTCGGTTTTCCATGGAGGCAGGATTTGAAGGATACATTTATTGGAAGAGTACAATGTATACAGGTTGATCTCAGTGTGGGAGCAGTTCTAGAATTATAGAGCAGTAATTTTATTTTAAGGGTTTGGATGCAATGTCACCATATTGGGGTTCTTAAAATATAAGCTCATTATTCATTCTGTTATTTTAGTTGTGTGGCTATTGAAATATGGACTTCCGTGCTTCCTTCTAGTATCGCATTTCCTTCCTAACCTGTAACGTTTTGAGGGAACGATTGTATTGCATCCAAATTGACTTGTTGAGAACAGATTTCCATAATGTTTTCTCTAATTCTGCTTCGATGATCCCCTTAGTCAAACACAATAGGTTTTTTTCCATTAATTGTGTTGTTTAAGTGCATTTTAGCCTCAACATGTACAATATGAATGATTTCATACGTCTTGTTTATCACATAAGGGTAGCAATAAGAGAAATAGTGAAGATACTTTTTGTCATTATCCCTTTAGATTTCTACAAAGGTTCTTATAATCATCGCTGATTTCTGCAGGAAAAAACAGCGACATCATTAAGGTTGGAGGATTCAAGATATCTGCACTGGAAATTGAGGCCGTTTTGTTAGAAGTAATGACATAGCTTTGGCATTTAAAAGATCAAATGTCTCTCTTGCTTGAGGATGGGGTATGTGTGGGTTCTTTTTTGAGTGTCTCTATTTGTATGTTGGCAGTTCAAGGCCCTGAAGGTACCCTAGTTAGTAAGTTTTGGGCAGACCATTTATGGATACACTGTCAAGATAAAAGAGCATAGTCATTGATGCTTTTAGTTGACAAAGATCAAGAATACTTTTAGTGAAAGGGAAGAGTTTTGGACTTTGGACTAGAGTATTTGGGCATCAATAAGAAGGATGTGCAACAGATAAACTAGAAATCAAGTTATGATAGATTGGTTGGGCATAAACTTGCAAATGAGCACTAAATACTAGGACGTCATGTGTGTGCAAGAGGACGTCATGTGTGTGCAAGAGGAAGATGGGGCATTTGTTTTCAGGATTTATGTAGCATTTAGAAAGATAAAATTCACCATGATCACACCCAGGAGATTTTACTGAAAACTGGAAGCTGGGTGCCACAAAAAGAACTGAGGTGTTCCCCCCGCCCCGCTACCCCCTCCGCTCACCCCCGCCCCGCTACCCCCTCCGCTCACCCCCGCCCCGCTACCCCCCTCCGCCCCAGCCCGCTACCCCCTCGCTCCACTCCGCTCACCCCCGCCGCCAGTCCGCCCCCTCACCCCTCGCCACCCGCCCCGCCCCCTCCCGCCTCTCCGCCCTCCCGTTCCACCTCCGCCTTCCCCTCCCGCCCTCACCCCCGCCCCCCCCCCGTTCATTCGCCCCACCCCGCCCCCTCCGCCCCTCCATTCCCCCCCGGCCCCCGTCCGCCACCTCGTCCCCGCTCCGCCTCTCCCCCGCCCCCGCTTCTGCTCCCGCCGCCCCACCTCACCAGTCTCCCGCCTCCACGCCTTCACCTCGTGCCACCTCCGTTCCCGCCACACCCAGGCTCCACCCTCCCGCTTCTACCTCCCCCCGTTTTTGGGTGACAGCCTCTTCCTCATCGCGGAAGCCTCGCAGTTTGTCTTGGCGATATGGCGGCTCCCTGCCCTTGCGGATCCACCTGTTGCCATACTCTGGTTTGGTTTTTCTCTCATTGGCTTATGCTTTCTGAATTTCTTTCAACGCTGTTGTTTGGACTTCTTCTTGGTCCTTCCATCGAAGAGCTTACCCCTTCACTTCTTTCTTTGCTTGTGGTGTCTCCTAAATTGGTCCTTTTTTTTCAAGAAAGAGACTTCTATTAAGTAAGAGAAAACACCCGCGAGAGCAAGCTCACGGAATACATCATGTAACCATGAGGATAAATAAACCCCCTCAAAATGAGGTGGAAAACAACCAAGGCTGAGGCTGAAAGTGCCACCTCAACCCTGTAAGAGTCTCAGAGAAGAAAGGAGAATCCTTCCATTCCCTGAAGAAAGAAGCTCTCCTAGCTGAGGCTGCACGGGAGTCTCCCTACATGCTCGTCCATACGGCCATCAAAGTATGTATGGTGTCTATCCAGATACTAGCCAATGTGTGCGAGGGGGGATGAACCTGAGTTCCCTCCGATGCCTCTGTGCATCTAGCTCTCCAGATATGCCAAGCTGCTATGCTCGCCAATATCTCCCAAGAGGTATCCATAGAGGCATGTACTGCTACAAAAGGAAGGTGTGGTACCACATCCAAAGAATAGGACTCAACTTGATGACGTCGAATCAAAATGGCCCGAGAAGAGTCATGTCTCTCATAAAAGACATGAGGCCCAGTAAGAGAAATCCAAGCCACTGAGCCCCATGTCATAAAGAATGGGGAGTGCACAAAGTGACTGAAAATCCTGGCTACCCCCATCCAAATCATCCTCGCCTGTCTGCAATCCCATAAGCAATGCTGAATCGTCTCCAAAGCAGAGAGGCAACGAGGGCAAGTAGGGTCGGCTCCGAATCTGGATCTCCAAAGGTTCACAGCAATCCTTTTGATCTAGTCACCGCCATAACTTCTACACCCGATGCTTTCATTGGGTTTCGATCAAGATACACCCCGAACAATCACACAATTCATGCGGGTCGTGCTGCCTACCCTTCTTGTATGTTAGGAGCTTCACTTTCTTAGTCAAAGAGTTTTCATCATGACATGGGGTTCAGTTGCTTGGCTCTCCCTTTCAGGTCTTCAGGTATTTTACGAGAGGCACGACTCTTCTTCTGCTTTCTCGATTCGGTGACATTTAATTGAGTTATGCCTTTTGGATGATGTACCAATCTTACCTTTTAGAGCACTACATGCTTCGTTGGATTCTTCTTGGGAGATTCTAGCTAGCATTTCAGCATGGCATATCTGGAGAGCCAGATGTACAAGGGCCTTAGACCATTCCCAGGTCCACCCATCTCATACTTTAGCCAATTTTTGGACAAATACTATACATATTTTGATGGCCACCTGGATGAGCATACAAGGATCTTCTCGTGTGGCCTTTGCTAGGAGGGCTACGTTCCTTAGGGAATGGAGAGGCTCCCTTTCTTTTGGGATTCCTCTACAGGGTTGTGGTGGCATTTTCAGCCTCAGCCTTGGATTTTTTCTCTCCCCTTTTGAGGGGGGTTTTTTGGCCATCTTGAGGCCTTATTTCATGCACTGCATGTTGTATTTCCGCATTGAGCTTGCGTTTTTCATACTTAATATAAGTTGTTTTCAAGAATAAAAAGAGATGCAAGGTTCTTGAATGGATCTCAGCCAAACTCTCTTGCTAACCATGTCCTCCTGGCCATGTCTTGGTACATAGTCTCTTGCTGGTGTTTTCGCAAGGGATGCATGGGGCAGCTCAGATGCTTGATGCACAATTTCTTGTGGGCAAGAATGGATAGCACTCGAGAACACTAGAGCTTGGCAAATGATGATTCTACCCAAGGAAGAGGGAGGACTACGCGTCATCAATTTAAAGATGCAGAGAAGAGCCTTGTTGGGAAAGCTTGTTGTGCATGGTCCCACCCTAGCTTGCTAGCCCTAGAATTTCTTGCTTCGGCGAGAACTTCTCGGGAACACCTCCCCATGGGAGGAAAGTGGCAATAGTCTCATCTATGGATCTTCTCAAAGGCTCCCCTCATAGGGAAGGGCTCACCATTGATGAGGAGCTTTGATCCCACCCCAGCTTGCTAGCCCTGGAATTTCTTGCTTCGGCGAGAACTTCTCGGGAACAACCCCCCATGGGAGGATAGTGGCAATAGTCTCATCTATGGATCTTCTCAAAGGCTCCCCTCACAGAGAAGGGCTCACCGTTGATGAGGAGCTTACATAGGGTAGGGCAATGTTTGGTTAGTGGACTCATTTGTGAGTTTCTCTGAAGTGTGGAGCTTAGGCATTTCTTGCTTTCCCTTGAGCATGAAGCGGAGTTCTCATTCAAGGTGGTAGATAAGATGGATTTAGATCTAGATCTCTCTACCAAGGCTACCGTTTTTGTCGCTTTTCCTTACCTCTTTGTAGCTAAGGTAATGAGTCATTTCCTTCATTCACAGACACAAATCACGGGATCCCATTAAGAATGACAATGATTCTGAACTTGCGCATGACACAACGATATTCCTAGCGTCCTCTCTCAGGAACTTACAATGCTCAAGGACAGATTTGGAGGACTTTAGACTCGCAGCCATGCACTCATCAGCTGCCACAAACCATTGCATTTTGAGTCTATAATGCAGATACACTAGGATGGGGGATTGAGCTTAGATTTTGATGAATAGAGAGGGGTACCACTACTAGATATTTGGGATGCCAGGTAGGTGTGGATGTGGCCTTCACCTAGCTCTTTGCTTTGGTTATGGAGAACATCATAAGGAAGCTGCTCTATTGTAGCTCCATATAGCCTTATAGGGACCTAGCCTATGATGTATACTAAGGCCTTTCATCACTTCTTTGACAAGGTAAGGCATATTATCCTTGACCACTGTCTTTACATGTCTGTCCATAAAGTGCTCAACACCTCAGTTCTTTTCTTTTTTTTTTTGCCGAAAAAACAGTGCTAATTATATTACTTCGAGAACAAGATACAAAAGGTCAGCTTGTAGCTGACGGGCTGCGTTCACAAATCGGACACAGCCCTAAAAGGTAACACAATAAATCACTCTCTCACGTCGGGATAAGGCGAGTGTGAATGAACAGCCATTGGGGTGGTGAGTAGCGCCACCGAAGGCCCTGCGAAGTCTGCTCGAAGAAGAGGCCCTGAGTGTTCCAAGTCCGAAGGAAGCGTCTCCACTTCTCTTGACCGGACCGGGAATCTCCCTGAATCTGGTCCCACTGGCCTCTGAGGGTATGAATAATCTCGCACCAAATAATCAGTCATGATCTGGGCAGTCGATAAGGAGGTGCCACCGAGGATCTGCGCGCAATGCGAGGTCCAAATGTGCCACCCTGCTATGCTGCTAATAATCTCCCAGACTGGCTGCCTCTCCTGAACTCCTGTATCCGCCTCTGCTAGGTGCTGCGGGATACCCTCGAGCAGCCTCCATGTACCCTGCGTGATAAGGAAAGTGGGGTCCTGCTAGCATGCCTCGAATAAGTGATGTAGACCAGGTGCGGTGCTGCACCAACAGAACGCGCCCCACGTGATCAAGCCTAGCTCTGGTGCTGCGCGAGTGAGAATCCCGAAGGTCCACCTCCACACTTCCTGGGCGCGAGTGCAGCTCCACAGGCAGTGCTTTGGTGACTCCTCAACCTCATGGCAGATCTGACAGCGTCCGTCCTGGCCTATCTGTCTCAACCAGCTCCCCACCGGAAGACCTTTGTGGGCGAGAAGCCACAGGAAGTAGGAGATCTTCCGCGGCCGCCAGCTCTCCCACAAGGCCTTCCAGAAGGCCTGCAAAAAGAACCTGGAAATACCCTGTGCATACCAACTGGGCCGCTGGGTGGGGGGGCGGCTCTGCATCCTCCCAAGAACTCGCCTGCCCAAAGTCGTGCTGTAGGCAAAGAAGGAGGTCGGCCCCTGTCCTGTCACAACCTCTGGCCAGCTCCACTCTCCTGGGTCCCACTCAAGCTCTGACAAGGCCCGCGCCCCTCCCAGAGCCAGAGTCGCCAAAGCTGCAGCTGATCCTGCTCAATGCTAGGATTGGTACGCCAGACCTTCCCCAAAAGGCCTACGATCCGAACCCTCTGCCATGGGAGTAGGGGGTCTATGAGTGCATCCTCTCTCCTGAGTCGTCCATCCCCCATAACCGCGAAGAAAGAAATAGAGGAGTCGTCCAAACGTCCTGCGACCACCAGTGGGATGCCACGGGGGGTGAACTGTCCCAGCCAACGGTCGTAACCAGGCATGAGGATCTGAGGCTCAGGTGGAACCAACCAATCAGCTGGGATCGCGCCGTCGATCTCCGTGCGTCTCGCCTGGGCTCCACGAGCACCTCCAGCTGCGTCTGCGAGATCAGCCGTCTCCAAATATCTGTACGTGTCCCTCCAAACTCGAAGGGACCGGGCTGGCCCCCTCATCCAACCATCCCACCTGATATGTGATCTCTCCCCCAACTGAAGGCCCTCGGCATCTCTGACCTGATCATTCCAGATAAGCGGCTGGCGATCAATCTCCTCCTGACAGCGGGGAGGGGACTGAATGAGACTGAGGCGGAGCCGCCTCCAAACCATGAGGAGGCTATGAACGAGTGGGGAACGGGGCTGAGTAAGCGGGGCGGAAGTGAAGATCCACCTGAGGGACGGGAGCCACTCTCCACCTCATCGCGGGACACAAGAACCGACCCCCTGCTGAAGTAGCATCTTCCACGTCTGTCCCCCCGGGGTCAAACCGCGGATGACTAACTTACCTAACAAGGCCTGACTCTGCAGCTCTGGATCGATGACTCCCAGGCCTCCCTCAGCCTGCGGAAGAATAACTGTCTGCCAAGCAACCCTGGCTCTGGTATCTCTGAGGCCATCCTCCCCGGACCAAAGGAAGTTCCGAACCAGCCTCCTAAGCTATGCCACACTGGATCTCGAGAAACACCAACAGGAAGCCACATACCAAGCCGTGGCAAGGAGGACTTGGTTGACTACCAAGGCACGACCTGCAAGGGAAAGCTTAGCAGTGCTCCAGAAAGCCAGCTTCCGTCGGATGGAGTCTAGCACCGGGAGAAACTGCTGAGCTGGCGTGATGTCCAGGCCGACCTGAAAACCCAGGTATCTAGCTGTCTGTCCCCGCGGGATCCACCTGAAACCCAAAAACCTCCCCCACTGAGAACGCGCCCCGGGGTCTGTGAGGAAACCAACTGATTTGTTCCAGTTGATTTTCGCACCAGCAGCCGAACAGAAAACCTCCAGGGCCATCCTCACCCTCTCCAGCATCAACTCATCGTCCTGGACATACAGGGCTGTGTCATCCGCGTACTCCGAGTCCAAGAGCTCCGTGTCCTCCCGGAGGGGAAGGCGAACACCCTTGATCCCTGTAGACCTCGCCCGGAGGTAATAAGTCATAGCCTCGGCGAAGAAGAGAAACAGGTAAGGGGCAAGGGGGCAGCCCTGACGCACTGATCTCTCCAAGCTAAAACGCTCACCCATCCTGCCTCCAATGATGACTCTGCTAGAGGCTGTCCTGTACAAAGCTGAAATACCCTGAATCCAACCTGCTGGGAAACCTAGCCGCTCCAGAGTCCCCTCCAGAAAGGACCAGTCCACCCGATCGTAGGCCTTCTCAAAGTCGAGAAGTAGGATGGCAAGGTGTGATCCGCTGTGCTGAGCTCACTCCGCCGCCTCTGAAAAGGTGAAGACATTATCCAGGATACTGTGATCCTGGACAAAGCCTGTCTGAGTGTCGTGAATGAGGTCTGGAAGTAGAGGCCGAACTCTGGCGCTGATCATCTTGGCTAGGATTTTGTAGGCAGTGGTAAGGAGAGTGATCGGGCGCCACTGACGGATCTCCTGTCTATCTCCTCCCTTCGGGATGAGGCAAATCAGTCCCGAGGAGAGGCTCTCTGGCATATAACCGCTGCTAAAAATCCTCTGAAGAGCTGCTAAGAGGGGCTGATGGATCTGGTCCCAGAAGGAGGTGAAGAATGCCCGGGATAGCCCATCCTCACCTGGGCACTTCTGTCCATCGATGGCCATCAAGGCCTCCAGCATCTCATCCGTGGTAAACGGTGCCAACAGCGTCGCCTGCATGCTAGGCTGGACCAAGGAAGGAGTGTGTCTCCACACCTCCTCACAGGCACGACGAGTGCGAGGAGCAAGCGGCTCCTGCTGGAAAAGGGTCCTGTAGAAGTCGGTGGCCAATCCCAAGACCTCTCCCGGATCCGTGACGATGTGTCCCGCCGCTGTCCTGAGACTCCGAAGCTAATCACCTGCAGCTCTCTGGCCATGTGTCCTGAAGAACTCCCTGCACATCCGGTCACCCTTCCGAGCCCAGAAGGAGAGAGAGGCATGATAGGAAAACTCTGAGCGACGCTGGAGTGTCTCCTCAAGAAGGGCTCTGGCTCGAAGGGCCTGGGTCCGAAGCTCCTCCGAGCCCGGGGATGCCTGCTGGAGCCGCTGAATGGAGGCGAGGTCTCTCCGAAGGGCTCTCTCTCTACCCCACCACTCCTGTCGAACCTGTAGGGCTGCGAGCTGGCAGATCTGGCTGGACTCCTGCAACGCCTGCGCCACCGAATCAACCAAATCCGCGCACTCGCCCCAGTCTCTATCCCAAAGACCGCAAATACTGCTGCGCACGTCCTCCCTCGAGAAAATGGAGTCGGGAATCCGGCATGAGCGGGGGGGAAGGGCCTGAGCTGCCGAATCTAATGATAAGAGCACCGGCGCATGGTCGGAGAGTGTCGTCCCTGGAACTATACCGGCCTGACCGCCTCTGCTGATGGCCCAATCACTAACATAGAATCTATCCAGCCTCTCCAGGAGTCTGCCTCCTTCCCTGCGGAAACCCCACGAGAAGTCCAAGCTCCCGTGCCAACGCCGGAAGGACGGGTCTCGCCAACAGTCCCTTCCTCATGTCGCAAAGATAAAAGAGTCCCAAGCGGACTGCTCTGCCTGAGACATACTTGTAAACTCCGGTCCTCTGCCCTGCAACCCCCGCTACCTCTCCCTCCCTACCACGCTCCCTCTCTCCCTACCCCGCTAGCTCCCCCTCCCTTCTTCGCTGCCTCTCCCTCCCTACCCCGCTCCCTCTACCCCTTGCTCCCCCTACCCGCCTCTACCACCTACCCCGCTGCCCTCTCCCCTCCTCTCCCTACCCACCCACTGCCCCTCCTTTCTCTCCCCCTTCTCACTCTACTCCCCGCTCCTCCTACCCCACCTCCCTTGCCCTCCCCCGCCCCTTCCTTCTGCCCCTGCCTATGCTTCACCACCTCCCTCCCTCCCCCTCACCCCTCTTCATCCCCTGACGGAACAAGAGAGAGATTTTCTCTCTCTCGCAGCAGGTTGTTGGACGGACAGAGCAATCTCGTGTTCATGTCGGCCCTTCCACCTTGATTGTCCAATGGGTTCCCATTCAGCCAGTTCTCGATCGCTTCCACCAGCCGCAAAAACAGTTACCTTTTCCAAAGACGGCTTCAGCAGCTCAAGACAGACTCAGAGCAGGAGTATCAGGATCTCCGATGCCTTATACACGGATGAGACCCTCACAGAGGCAGTCTTGGAGATCTGGGTTTCTCACATGCAGGGGGGGTGGCCGGTCCTTCACATGTGGCCACAGCACTTGCCAGTATCAGCGACTTTTATCACTCCGTTGCTAGTGCTCGGCGAGGTGAGGTACTCAGGAGGGAGATTAGTATTCGTCGGCAGTTGGCAGCCTTGCAGAGGGAGGAGCAGAAATGACCATCAGATGCTTGGGTATAGGAGCACCTTGCTACGGCAAGGGTTCACTTGCAGACATTGCTTGATCAGAGAGCAGAGTATGCCTTCCGTGCACGGGAGTCCTTTTGGATACAGATGGGAGGGAGAGTCAATAAACACTTTTTCTCTACACTTGGTCCCAAACATAGTAGAGAGAGTGTCAAGCAGCTTATTGACTTTGACGGTGTTTTGCAGTCTCATTTGGATACCGTCATGCACTTAGCGACAACTTTCTATGCCTCCCTTCTTTCCGCAGATCTTGACACATAGGCCAGAGATGTGGCTAGAGATGAGATTTGGTAGAGTTTACGTGTGTTGGTCACACCAGAGATGATATGCTCACTTGATGCACGCTTTACCAACATAGAGTTCAAGAGTGCTCTCTCCGCCCTTCATAAGGGCAAATGCCCTAGTTTCGATGGTCTTACTCCTTTTTTTACAGCCTTTTGGGATATGATAGGTGATCATATTACTTCAGTCCTGCAGGGCATTTGGGACTTGGGTGAGATGCCTCACTCACTGACCGAGGGACTCATACACCTTATCCCGAAAGGTGGCAACAGGAATTTTGTATCCCATTGGAGACCCATCACTCTTTTGGGCACTCTGTACAAAATCCTAGCCAAGGCGATAAGCATCCGGTTGTAGCCTCTTCTTCCAGACCTCATCCATGATACTCAGACAGGCGTCGTGCATGGCAAGAGCATATTTGATAATATATTTTCCTTTTGGGAAGCCACAGAGTGGGCTATGCAGAGCGGGTAGAGGCTGGCAGTTCTACTCCTGGACTTTGAGAAAGCCTATGACAGAGTAGATTGGGGTTTGCTTGAGGGCACTCTTCTACGGTTTGGATTTTCAGATGCATGTATTAGAGGGGTGGCCTCCCTTTACAGATCAGCCCACAACCAGGTTTTGATTGGAGGGGTAAGGGGTGACAGGTTTCTGATTTCCAGATCAATTTGCAGGGAGGCTCTTTAGCCCCCTTCCTCTTTCTCTTTGTGGCAGAAGCTATGAGTATCTTCCTTAGATCTCAGACTGAGCTTTATGGGTTGAGGTTGCCCTTGAGACAGGAGCAAGAGCTTTTTGACTATGAGTTGGCTGATGACACTGCTATTTTTATTGAGGCCTCTTCGCAGTCATTTGATTCTTTCCGGACAGCCTTGGATATTTTTTGCTCAGCTGCAGGGGCACACATTAATTGGCATAAATCCTTTGGCTTTTGGATCAGTGATGAGGACTCTCCAGGTTGGGGAGTTGACTTTGGCTTTCTTGGATTTAGAGGGGTGTTCCTGTCAGATATTTGGGATGCCAGGTAGGATTGGGCATGTCTCCAGCACAGCAGTTTGCCCTAGTACTTGAAAGTATAGGAAAAAGCTCCTTTTTTGGAGCTCAGCCAAACTCGACCTTGCCTCTAGAGTTGTGTTAGTGAACCAGGTTCTCTTGGCCACTGCCTGGTTTGTGTGTTCTTGTTGCTGCCGGTCTAGGGATTGCATCACTCAGCTCATTAGACCAGTCAGGAATTTTTTATGGAGTGGACTTGATGGCACGACGAATGTTACAGCGAGGGTGGCCAGGGAGACCATTATTCTCCCTACTTGGGAAGGGGGCCTTAATATCATTGACCTGGACTTGCAGTGCAGGGCATTGCTTTGTAAGGTGGTGGTGCGGGGACTCATGCCTAGGCAGGAACCTTGGAAGGATTTCTTTTTTGGACGCATTCAGGCTTGCACTCCTCATCCATGAAAGTCGCCGAATCAGCCAGTGTCGCAAAAGAGTTCCTGAGAAGCAAGTCTGGCCGAGGAGTGCGAAGAAGACCTGCACTCGTGGAGGAAGGAGGAGAAGGACCTGCCAAGCCTCTATCAGCAGATCTGGAGCTGGGAGCTGAGGAGGCCTATGGCTGGGGGCTGAAGAAGGATCTATAGTCCTCATCTGTGCAAACACTCCCTCAGCTGTGGCATGAAGAGTCTGAGGGGGAGAAGCATCAGTAGCCCCCTGGTGATTAGAAATGAAAATGACTGGGGCTGGTGTATCTGAAGTCCCCTCCTGATGTGGAACTGTAGTATCTGGGGCTGCAACAGTATCCCCCTTTGGAGTCTGGATGGCATCTGTATGAACCGGATCAAGGGTCTCCTCTTGAGGTAAAGGAGCCACTTTGACTACTCTCCAACGTGGTACTGGGAGGGCTACAGGCTTTGGGCGCCCTGCTGTCCTTGGTGGTCTTGGGGTGCGCGAAGTAGGGCGCCCTGCTCCTCTTGGATGTCCTGGAGTGCGTGGTACAAGCCGCAGGGAAGGTGCAGACGGGGTAGTACGTGAAGGAGCCGCACCAGAAGACCTCTTGGGTCTTTTTCTCTTCCTTGGGCAATCTCTGGCAAAGTGCCCAAGGGTCCTGCAAATCCTGCACTGCTGATCCTATCTATCTGCAATCTTGATTCTCTGTCGAAAGAGAGCCATCTGGATGTTGAATCATGATGTGGTCATCTGAGATGTTAGGGTCAGAGACAATGACCCTAACTCGAGGCACCCCGTCCGCTCTAACTGCCTCTGCTGAGGAAGAAGGCATGCAAGGAAGGGGGGGAATCTCAGTGACCACTCCGAAAGTGGCTCCGATAGTAGCAAGAAGTCGATGGTAAACATGAGGAAGACCAAGAAACCTGATGAACAATGATGTGACCTGATTGTCCTCCTCGACTGGATCAAAGCCCAAGGTGTAGGGCAAAAGAAAAATCCTCCTCGAACCCAAAGCCAGGGGATTAGCTTTAAGAACAAGGGCCGTGGACTCGTGGGAGTCAAAAATCACTTGGAAGAATCCACGTCCCAGAAGTCGAATATCCCTGAGGTGTGGGGCGAGATCTCCTGGTAATGCCGCCAACATCCAATCTCTAGCCTGTGATTTGGAAGGATGTGACCCAAAGGGCGGGCGAAAAGTGATGTGGAGCCCTCTAATTCCACATCTTTCTTGAGCTGCTGAAACTCGTCTTCTAAGAAAATGATGGTTCTTGCGGCCGGTGGAAGTGGACGAAGATTGGCTGAATGGGGATCCATTCGCCAATCGAAGTGAAAAGGCCGATTCCAACATTGTTGAAGCTCCGTCTGTGAAACTACTGCCCAGGACGCCGTGAAGCGGGCGTAGGAAGGAGGAGAAAAGGAGAGGGTAGGAATGAGGGGGAGGGACGGAGAGGAGAAGTGAAGGGGAGGGGGGAGGGAGGGCAGCGGGTGGGGAGAGGGAGGGGGCGGGAGGGCTGGCAGGGGCAAGAGGGAGAGCGGGGAGGAGGAAGGGAGGGAGGAGGGAGAGGGGGCTGGGAGAGAAGGAGAAGCAAGGGGAGGGAGAGGGCGGGCAGCGAGGGTGAGGGGGAGGGAGAGAGAGGGAGAGAGGGCTGGCTGAGAGAGGGAGAGGGGGGGGCAGCAGCTCACGGGGAGAGGAGCAGCTCAATCTCGTCCGTCCTTGTTTCTGATCAACCTGATTGGTATCGTATTTGGCCTGACCATCGAGGGAATTAGCATGAAGAAGGTGACTCAAGAGGTGGAGCTTGAACATTCAGTAGACCTATGTTTATCATTGATGTGGACAAATATGAGAGTCCATTCCCTCCTCCCCCTATTCCAAAGAGAAGAAGACGCAGCTGAAGGAGGTCTTCAGCAGGAACATCCATGGTGCCACAAACCTTCGAACATCTTCTCTCCCCCCTAGATTCAAGAGGGAGGAAGTGCTAGTGCCCCCGCCCCTACAACGATCAAGAGAAGACGAATTTGATACACAATCCCACATCCCGGTGGAGATTCTGATCTCCTTGCAGCACCCTTTCCAATCTTGTGTAATGACAGGAGTCCCCCCAAAATGCCCCTCTGTGAGGAGGAAAAGTTAGAGGATCATCAGGCAGGAGAGTTGGAGAATGACACAAGGAGGAAGAGTCAAGCGATGAAGATCAGCCCTATACCTTCTGTGAGCAAATGGATATGCTCAGAGAGGTGGATCCAACAGCAGCGAAAGACTATGAACAGAGTATCAAACAACTCGAGAGAAGGGAGACACACATAATCAAACAAGCCCATTCCATGGCAGGCAGGTTTGAAATGTAAATCCGTCAGAAAAAAACTACTCGAAGAGCTGCCAAGGATTATATCTTGATGACCCAAAAAGCTGCAGCAATGGCGAGTCATCAGGCTCGGTTGCTGCAGGTTGAGACCCAGCTTCAGAATGCTAGTTCCCAAAAGTGGAAGACTTGATTCAAAAAGTGTTGCAATTTGCCCAAAAGGGAAAGACTCCATTCAAAGAAGAAATGTTGTGAATTGAGATGGCCGAGTGGGAGCACTTTCTTAGAGGCAGAGGATTAGGATTCTCGAGAAATAGCTGGCTGACCACAGAGAGGACTCAGCCAAGGAAATTGACCAATTTGAAGCAAACGTTGGAGCAGAACAGCTGTCCCTAATGACCTGCTGAATATGCCTTTTGTGAGGACATGGTATTTGAAATGGCTTCCTCATGAGTGTTGAATGTTGGGCCTCATCTGACATACATTGAAGAGAGAGGCAGAAAATTCGTTGCGGAAAGGATAATCTATAAAAAATGAGTATGATGAGCCCAAGTTGAAGGCGAGGCTTGACCCAGGTAGTCTAAAGAATCACCTTTGCAGTACGAGAGGTGAATGATGCAACCTTACCATTAATCATCAGGTTGGAGAACCCTTTGGAAGGGCTGCAAAGTGGTTTGGAAAGGTGGGAATCATGGAGGGGAGGCATGGGGTGCAGGAGGGGATCGAGGGCATTTGTCATCTCATGGGGGAGATGTTGCAGCCAACTTTGCGGAAGAACACTATGCCTTTCTGTCTTGCACTTCAGATTTTTCAATGGGGACCCGAACTCTAGGCACTCCATCTGCTGCTGCAACTGCAGAGGAGAGGTAGTCAAAAGCTTGGGAATTTGGAGAACCTGCTGGAAGGCCTCTCCAGTAGAGTCAAGGAGCTTGAAGTATACTTTGGAAAGGCCTGGGAGCGAATGGTGAGGAGGCAACACGAGTGGTTCTTGGCAACCAGATCAAATTGTAAGTGATAAGGATACGTAAAGGCCTTCCACCTCTTCCAATGGTGGAAAGAGAGCTAAGTGCTTGGATGGATGTGGCGACCTGAATGGCATGAAAACCCAATTAGAAAAGCCCCTACCAAGGAGTCTGATGTCTTTGAGGTGCGATACTTGATTGGCTTGTGATTCTATCTTTCTCTAAGTGGGAGAGCCAAACACTCTTCCTATCAGAGTATGTCCATATTTTGCAGTGATGTCCTCCTAGAGAACCCTGAGTTCGTCTTGTTTGAAAGAGAGGATTTTCCTGGATGCTGGATGTGAGGGTGTAGCAGCCGTTGCCATTATACCTCAGGGATGAAAGGGATGAAAGGGCCGACTCAAATCTTGATTGAAACAATACGACTCCTGCTAAAGGAAAAAGGGGTAGGGAGAGAGAGCATGTGTGCGTGCGTGCATGCATGCGTCATGTGTGTGTGCATGTCTGTGTGAGTCAGGTGAGTCTGGCTGTGTGAAAAAATTTCAGTGTGCCTGTGTGAAATTATGTGTGTGTGTGTGGGCTTGTGAAAATATGGAAGGGTATCTAGGTGAATGAAAGTGTGTGTGTGTGGTGTTTGAGTGTGAGGTGAGAAATTAGCACACACCTGTCTGTGAGTGTTTGTGCGTGTGTGATTGAGTGTTTGCAAGGAGATAGACTACACAATGTGGATGGACATTCCCATCATTCATGCAAGTTGTAATGCCATTTTCTAAGCACATAGTGGAGATGGGCCAGGGACAGAGTTGGAATAGCCGTTGTATGAGTTTTAACAGAAGGCTAAACATAGGTGAATAGAGTGAGATAGCAGTTGCTGGCAAATAAGCAAATGGTTCTTGTCACATATGTTTGGTTTCTCTGGAATTTCTCCAATGTTAAGAAACCGTCTGAGAAGCTATTTATCTGGTGCAGTTTAACTAGACCAGGCAACCTTCAAAAGAAGGATCATCTCACCATGGTTGAGAAGAGGGTGGACTTGCTTTAACAGAGTGGAGCAGTCAGTTGTGCTAGAGATTAAAAATGTACTGACTAAGAAAATTTCTTCTTTGTTTTGTTCTAGTAGGGCTGTGTTATAATATAGAAGAATTTAGGTTGCAGCTTCCAGTGAAATACATCTGCCAGGTCATTTATAAGTTATACCAAGCATATGTTTTGCAATGGAAAGAGTGATAATGGTAAGATGAAGGTGGGTAATAATGTGCATGTTATCTTTGAGTTTGGAGGTAAAGTTTAATAATATGGGCAATATTTTGTCTAAAAAGAACAAGAGTCAAAGCAGGGAGCCTGAATTTTCTTGCCAGTATTCTAGCATCATATCATGACTTTCTAAATCTTTTATGCCTGCAAGGGTTGGTTAATTAATACTTTTAGTCTTACTGATTTGTGCACCTGCAGCATCCAGCAATTGAGGAGTGCACAGTCATTGGCTTACCAGATAAGGAGTTTGGAGAGGCTGTTTGTGCACTCATAGTGTTATCTCAGGAAAAGTCTGAGGATGGGAAATTCAAGAAGTCTCGTGCTATATTGACACTACAAGAACTTCAGCAATGGGCGAAGGAAAAGCTAGCTTCATATAAAGTATGCTGCTTGCTTTGCTATCTTTTACTAAAATTTTACTTTTGAGAGTACGATTTTTTGCCATAATGGCCCGTGGGTGTTGTTATGACATGAAGTGATAATAAACTGAGCTGTGTACACAGTTTTGTTGCAAAGGCAAGAATGAAAGCTCAACAACAAGGAGTGCTCAAAGTCAATGGGCTGGCAAAGGTGTTCAGAAGAACACGGCTCTTTGGGTAATAGGGGAAAAAGTGTAATTGGAGAGAGAGTGTGAATGCTGATATGACAATATGTACCTGTTCATAGCTGAAGGCCAGATCTCTGAGAGTTGAATGAATTGCTTGTCCACCAACTTTTGTAGGTGTCTCTACATCCTCCTGAAGCTCCTTGGCAAAATGCGATATCTATGGAGGAAAGTAGCAGACTACGATATAAATATCTGGAGAGGAGGTGTTCCTGATCCAGATGCAGATGAATCTGGCATGTGGGTCATGTCTCTCTACCGTGATCATCCCTGTGAGATATGATCTATATAGAATTGCTACTCCATCGGATCCACATACTCCCCCACCCTCCCCGGTCTTATCCTAATAGGCAGACTCCCATGTGTA
The DNA here is from genome assembly GCF_047967505.1 of Dipteris shenzhenensis. Lineage (NCBI taxonomy): Eukaryota > Viridiplantae > Streptophyta > Polypodiopsida > Gleicheniales > Dipteridaceae > Dipteris > Dipteris shenzhenensis. Next base: position 51,750,042 of record NC_141620.1, read on the forward strand.
TACACAAACTGATGGTTGTATACAAAACAATATCTCGTCTTGTGTACGATTCCAAGAAATTCGTGGCTTTGACTATAAGATACCATTACAGTTTCAAATGGTATAGGCCAAGGTATTGGTCCTATAGGTCTCATAGACCCTGCTTCCCTATGCGGGTGTGGCAAGTGACCCTCGCCTAGGTCCGGATCCTCGCGCACTACAGCCCACTTGCCCTCCTTACGTGTGGCGTCCCACTATAGTAAGAGGGTTTGTCTCTCCTCTACTTGTAGAGAAGTGAGGTCCTTGTCCATGTGTGTGTATATATATATATATATATAGAGAGAGAGAGAGAGAGAGAGTTTATTACAGTCTTCAGAACACTGACGGGTCAATGAGATTGTGAGAAACCTGATACAAGCCAGCTGAAAGGGTGGAGCTACTAATCGAGCATCTACACCCATACGAAAGAAAAAACTATATCCTACATAGTCATATCAAAATAGTAGTCATCTACAGTATCACCATTATCAACATCAGAGTGACTGTCATCAAGATACAAAGTAAAATTAAAATGTGCTCCAAGGTCACTGTGGTCCCTCCCTTGGCATTTGGTAGTTCAGCACATGAGTGCGACACTTGGCAGAGTAATCCTCCAGGAGTGAGGGAGCGATAGCATGAAATCAGAAATAGAGTGCTGCCAGACCCCTGTGGATGCAGTCACGGCTCTACGTCTAACAAGGGCAACAGTCACCCTTGTCGGTCGCGCTCCCACTCTGAACATGGAGGGAATGTCCCCAAGTGTAATCTGTGCATCAACCCTCTACTGATCTGTCGTGTCAATGGCTCTAGGTCCCGATCATGCCTAGGACCTGGAGGGGGGGAGTCTATGTGGTCCGGTTAGAAGAACTCCATAATCATGCTCTGAGAAGAGTCCGCCAGGGTACGCTCCTCCTGTCTCCGAGATCAGAGTAGGCACTCCCGATGCCTAACTGCCTCATGAATGAACGTGGCCAGGCACCTCTGATCTAGAAAAGAACCAAGAGCTATCTCTCTGAATAGACAATAAAATCGTCCTCTGATCTCATAGTAAACTGGGCACCTGAAGATGAAATGTTCCTCTGACTCAACCTCCTATAGGCCGCATAGAGTGCATATGCGTCTCTCCCTGGGTAGACCCTCTGCCCAACCACTCTCAATGCAGAGTCTATGTGAAGAGACCCGAAACTGCCCAATGGAGATCCTCAATGAATGGGGTAAGTAAGTCCGTGTATACCTTGGTGGGTCAATAAACCCCTGGTACGAGATATGTAGGCAATGATCTTTGTAGAAGCTGAGCTTCACTGGTAGCTCTTTCGGTTCCAACTAGGTCCGGAATGCGTGTAGCTGTAGAAGACCCCCGCGTAGGTCCAGAATGTGTGTAGCTGTAGAAGACCCTCACGTATGACCTGGTTGACCTCATGATACCAGAGTGGGAAAAACGGCGCATCAATGTTGTATTGAAAGGGAGGAAGTCTATCCATATGTAACCCCAATTGCTCAAACCATGTCACTGTGTCTGCATACAAAATCTCTGATCACCCCTCTGATAGCGCCATGGAGGAGGACAATGCTAACCTCAGTAATTTGTTGCATGCAGAGGTGTGATCTCCATATGCCCTGACTCAATATAAGTAGGTAATGACCTGATTTGCTGCATTGAGCTGTATCATAAGAACCACCGGATAATGATCGGAAGTGGTAACCCCTTGTGCAATGCATACCAAACCTCCTTTATCAAGTGCCCAATCATCAACATATAATTTGTCTATTGGTGCATGAATGAGAGTCTGCACAACCGCCTATTTGACTAAGAGAACTAGGGCGAATGCGGCAACGTGTGAAAGGCATCATTGAACCAAGCATCTTCTTTGCCCCACTGATTGAAAGAGAAAGGCATCTCAAAGCTGCTCTCTCTAGGGAATGAATGCTACCTTCCCTCCCCCCCTTTTTGTTCGAAGGCAACTCCACCATGTTGAAGTCTAGAGAATGAATGTCACCTTCCCTTCCCTTTGTTTTGTCTGAAGGCAACTCTACCATAATAAAGTCCCTCTTTTTATCTGAAGACGATTCCACCATGTTGAAGTCACCTCAATAATCCATGACTCTGCAATGGGGGCCCAAGAAGTAAGTTCCTTCCATTAAAAGACACGCACCGCTCTAATGTTAGGGGCATAGATGTTGAGAAGACCAACCTTATGTCCACCAACCAATAAGATGACCCACTGTGCTCTAGAGGGCATAATGATATTGTGTTCGACCAAAAGAGAAAGAAAAGATTCTGATATTGAAATGCGTGTTGTCCCCCTAGTGCCCAAAGCAAGAGATCAAAAAGTATGACTTGAGAGCAATTTAATTGACTTTGAGTAATCTTTGGCATTCCAACTTGTGTTCATGAAGAAAAGTATATCAATGGGGCCACTAGTGACACCTAGATGAAGCTGATTGGGGATCGATTGCCTGTACGACACCAATGAGACACACTACCACGGAGGCCCTGAATGTTCTAGATAACAATCCTCATAGGTGGGAGAAAGTAGGGTGAAATGCCTTACCCAACCTAGTGGCGGAAACAAAGCCCTCCTGGCGTAGCAGGCCTCCTAGCATATGCATGAGCAATGGGAGGGGAGTCCATGGGAAAGAGAGACCTAGGAGATGCCTTGTCAATAGGAAAGCTCATAACCGTGTTCTCAAAGGTGGAGGGCCCAAACTCCTCCTCACCAAAGTCTGCCAATGTGGAGAAAGAATTCTTGTTAAATATGCCTAGTGTTGTGGTGCATAAAATCCCTGTACTCGACGGCATATGAAGTGGCAAAATCCACCCCCTTCCCTTGCTCAATGAAGGGAGTCTAGAGAGTGGACGAAGAAGGGGACTGCTTAGATGAGGGGCCTGGACCTCGAAGAAGATTTGCATGAAAGAAAGAAAGAAAGAAATTTATTGGAGTCTTTGGAAGACTGATGGGTCTATGAGACTGAAAGAAAACTTGATACAAATCACAGTAAGGGTGGAGCTACTAAAACAAGCATCATCACCCATGCTGAATCCTAAGTCTGATCATACATAATCAAATACATATGGGTATGACAATGAAAAGAAAAAAGACTGGAGCGGAACGGAATCCTCCGTATATCATGTCGCCCTGGCTGGTGCATAGCCGGGATGGGACGCTGGCGTCCGTCAACGGGTCCCGTGCGTCTCGGTCTCCTAGAGGAGGCTCGACGCAAGACCAGAGCCACCGTGACTCCCATGGGACGTATCCCGAGTCTAAACAATGACGGGAGGTCCCTCAGAGTGATCTGTGTGTCCCTCGATGTCTCGTGTGTCGTGCTGCGATCGTCGGGTCGGGGTCTCTGTCACGTCTGCGGCTAGAGACTCTGGACGATCAATGTCACTCGATGGGAAGAACTCTGTGATCCTGCTTTGAAAGGTGTCTGATGGTGTGGCCAAGCCCCGTCGCTTGAGTAAGTACTCTCTGTGTCGGACCCCGTGGATTTGTATATATGAGAGCATATTTTTATACTATGGTCTATACCCACTATTGGGCGTTGATGACGTCAGTGGGGATGTCATAGTAGCTAGTCCCTGCTATGCATGATGGAGTTTATGGTTTTCAACCTTGTGAGTGACTATCATGAGATTGAAACTACACTATGTTGTGTTTTTAGAGGATGAGTTTGGAAATGTTCTTGGATTCATCTAGGTATATACATGTATGTTCGACTTTTCACAATTTACTTTGAAGGGTCTTTCCAATTGAGATCATTGTAAGCTCATGCTATAATGACCATGAATATGCATGCATGTGCATACTATGCATGTGTACCCATAAGCATCTCTGAGACTTGAAAGGAAGCGAGCAAAATTGGCCAAGAATATTGAATTGCCCATTTGAAATTCATACTTCGACTAAAACATAGAATCCAATTTATAGAGTCAAGTCACCTTGCTTTGCACAATTGGTGAGCCAATACATAACAAGGCGGTACAGGGTGCCAAGACCACTGCCTTTTTTCTGAGAGATTACGCTCAAAAGGAGGCTACACCATGAAGGCCGCGAGGCATCTCTAATTTGGGTAGGCGAGGATTCTGGAAAGGAGCCCTGAGCCGTCTCTGAAGAGACAGTGGTAGGGACCTCGGATCTCGTACTACATTGGGCACCTTAAAATAAAATGCTCCTCCGACTCAACCTCGTGACAGTCGCACAATATGCATATGCGATGCTTCCTAGGGATCCCCTCTGCTCTGCCACTCTCTATGCGGAGGCGGTGTGATGATACCCGAAACTATCCGATGGAGATCCGTAGTGAGTGAGGCATATGAAGCTCAGTGTACCCCGGTGGTGTGATGAATCCCTCCTCCGAAATACGAAGACAATAATCTTTGTAACTGGAAGCTCCCTCGGCTCCAACCAGGTCCTAAAGGTGTGTAGCTGCAGGAGATCCTCTCGAATGACCTGGTTGGTGTGTGGCCCGATCGAGATGGTGGGTGGGAGTACCGGAGGGGCATCTAAACTATACTGAAAAGGAGGTATCCTATTGATGTGAAACCCTAGTCTCACAAACCATCTGTGAGTTCGTGCATACCAGCATCGCTCGTCTCCCTCTGCTGCCAACCTCACGGAGGAATCGAGAGCCAACCATGGCAACCTTTGTCTCTCTGATGTGCAGTCCCCATATGATCTAACCCGGTGTAGATATGTGATGGTCTGAAAGGCTGCATCTAGTTGGAGTGGAGAAGCACTAAACTCGGCCTGAATGATGTGATGTGGTATAGATGGTTTCCCCCGGATCATCCGTGAGAGCATGAGGATCCGCAGGCGCTCCACGCCTGTCCACTCTATCTTTGACATGTTAGGTCCCCAACAAGGGCTGCCATACATACCGGCTGGTCGGTGGATCAAAGAGTCGAAGAGAAGTGCCTTGGTCTGAGGGTCTTGCAAGTGGGAGTGGAAGCACTGTCTCTCTAGCCGAGCCAGGGAGGCGTATCCCCTACTTAGTCTGGCCTGCATCGCTGGTCTCATTGTGAAGATCGGGCCGGAGAAGATGACCCCCAAGTAAGTGTATGAGGATACGATCTCAACTGGTGACCCACCAAAAGTAAACTGCTTCCATTGCATGTTTGCTCAAGAGGTGTTAAAGATTATGACCTTGGTCTTGCCAAGGTTGACCTCCAAATCATAGGATAAACAAAAAGCCTACAGTGCATCCAGGTGTCGCTGGAGCCCCTCGGGTGTGGACGACAAGAGTGCCACGTTATCTGCATAAAGAAGAATCCCGATGATGATCCTGGCGAGTGAGCAACCGGTCCCTTCGGAAGTCCCCATGAAAGTCTCAAGTTCATCGATGTAGAGGCCAAACAGGGTTGGTGATAAGGGACAACCCTGTTTGACCCCTATGGTACTGAAGATCTCATCTGTCCAACCTACGCCTGTTCGAACTCGGCCTGAGACTCTCATAAAGTGCCATGACTGCCCAGATGATCTCTTGATCAAATCCCAGTGTTTGTAGGCGTGCGATGAGACGAGCTCGAGGTACTGTGTGAAAGGCTTTGCGGAAATCCACAAAGCAGCAATGTATCCTCTCCTTCCATGATCTGGCCTCCTCAATGACACTCCTGAGTGTGAGTATGTGATCCATAGTCCCATGGTCTCGCCTAAAACCGGCCTAACCCTCTGCTTTGAGCCCTCTCATCTCTGCGAACAGGCTGACCGACGCATCCGATATTGCTGCATAGATCTTGGACATCACATGCCCAATCATGATAGTCCTATAGTTACTTGGGTCCATGGGATCCCCTGCCTTGTGGATGGGGGTGATGGTGTTGAGTGTCCAAGTGCGGGCGAAGCCAAGGCAAACATCATCATTGAATAGCTTTGCTAGGATCGGGGCTAACGTGTCGATCCCATATGCGATAAACTCAGTGCATAGCCCCTCGTGATCCTTAGCTCTGATCCTTAGCTCGGCCATTGTGCAGTTTCAATGTCGCGTCCTTGACTCTTCCTCTGGTGAACAACGTGCAAGTGGTGGGGCGGGGTGTGTGTATGAGATCTAGAGTAGGCTGGTGTGGGACATCATAAAGATGGCGTGCATACGTGTGCCAAACTCTCATGTCAGTGAGGGGTGATGGAGACCTATGCTCAAGGAATCTCTGCCAAAAATCCTTAGAGTTGTTGCTGTACAAGATGTTCAGTAGCTCCTCCTGATTTCGACGAAGAAATGCCTGCTTCTTCCGACGTACGAGACGTCGGTACTTGTGTACCGTGTCTAGTGTGTTTTGGAGGTGACATCTGGTTTCAAGTTAGAGTTGTCGGCGATAAGCCTTGCACTCCGCATCGTACCAATTGTTACAAGGTACAGAACCAAGAGGTGGTGGTCTAGTGGACCGTGTGGTGTGGGGAAAGATTTGGAGGGCAGCCTCGTGGAGTGTGCGACTAATCAGGGCAGCACGGTCGTGGTATGTGATCGATGTAGGTTAAGAGTCTGTTTAGGCGTCCAGAGTAGGCAGGGGAGAGGCTATGATCAAAGTGTATGTCGTGGTAGGTGTCGTGCTTCCTATGTGGGGTGTGTGGTGTGGCTAAGCGTGGGGTGGCGATAGTGAAGAATAGGTATGTGTGATCAGCTCCTGTAGGGATTGGTGCTACGGTGAAGTCGGTGATACATGAGGTGAAGGCAGGGGATCCCATGATGTAATCTACTACACTAGTGCCCCCCCCCCCCCCGTGTGGGAAGCAAGTAAAACCACTTGAGGAGGGCCATAGGTCAAGCTCGTTGTAGATGATGAGATCATGCATCCTGCCCAGATCAAGGAGCGCATGTCCATATGGTGTAACAGCCCGTGTCGGTCCGATGAGATCCTGGTCATACCTGCTCCGTCTAGGTCCATGTCTGGTAGCATGATAGAGTCGTCTCGAAAATCCAGGAGTGGTGCCTGGCGTGTGCTCTTCCTGGCGTTGAAGTCCCCAACAAGGAGAACTTCCCCGCGGGCTGAAAGGTCTTGGATATCCTGATGTAAGGGTACATATGGCGATGTCTCACCCTCCTCTCGTGCCACTTTGGCGAAGTAGCATATTGCTATGAAAAGGTCACGAGTGGCTGTGCATTGGATCCGGATCCACATGAATCGGGAGTGTGCGTCCTTCCTCTCAATGGAGATGGCTCCAGCGAGGTAAGACCTATACAATACTGCGACCCTGCCTGATCCTCGAACTCCTCCTGTATCCCTCGTCTCATTCGTGAAGGCTGACTCCCATGTGTAGCCACTGACTATCGGTAGTGGACACTCTGGGCTCTGGTGTGTCTTCGTGTAAAAGACTATGTCTCGTCCTGTGTAAGATTCCAAGAAGTTCCCTGGGTCTGACCATAAGGTACCATTAGAGTTCCAAATGGTGCAGGCTAGGGTCTCGGAAACCTGAGTCTCATAGGCCCTGTCCCCCTAGGGGGTACGGATGGGAGCCCGACGGGTGCCGGTCAACAACCTTCCATCTCGGACCACGGCCCATTTCCCCTTCTTGCGGGCAACATCCTGCTGCTGGAGAAGAACTTGTCGCTCCTCAATCTGTAGTGGTGTCAAATCCTCATCCATGGACAGGGTGGGATGCTCTCGTAGAGTGGCTTGACGTCGGAGTGTCACTAGTCGAGCATGTTAATCTCTAAAGCGAATGACTAGGGGCTGCTCTCGGTTGGGGTCTCTCCCAACACGCCATGCTCCCTCTATACCATGGTCGGAGACCCCCATGGTGGTGGTCACAAAGGTGATTGCCTCCTTCATGGGCGCCGTAGTGGTGCTGGTGCTGTCTCGTGTGATCCCTCGTATCTGGATGTTGAGGGCCTTCGAAGCCCTCTGCTGCTGCTCCTCCTGTATGGCGGCTAAAACGATTGCCTTTGCGGGCTCCCGTTTCGCCACGTCTACCCACTTAGTCGTCTCTAATATAGCCGACTGTATCGTGGCTATCTATGCCTCCATCTCTGTGACTGGGGTCCCTCCCAGCGCTGCTCTCAGGGTTCCGAGCTCCTCTCAAAGCTGTGTGATGTCGTGTCTAAGCCCCTGGATAAGGGTGCCCTGCTCGTGTATAATGCGGGCCTGCTGCTCCTGGGTGTATCGGGCCTGCTCCTGAGTGTAATGTGTCAGCTCTGCCTGACGGCGGGGGCGTGGATGCTGTGTATCTCAGCCAATAGGGAGTCCCAAGCATCTGGTGGGGGCCTAAGATATCCTGGTCTAGGTGGGAACTAGAGCTCAAGAGGGGTTGGAATGAAGGTGGGCTACTGAGGTTGTACTGAGGGTGGAGACAGCATGATCTGGGCGGGGGAGTGGTATGTAGGAGTAGCGAGGCCGGACAAGGTGATGAAGGGTGGCTGACTAAGAGGTAGAGGGGATACGAGGGAAAAGTACTGTGGAGCCGTGGCTGGTTGGGCTAGTGGTGGGGCTATTGGAGAGGAGACCTGTGATGATGATGCAGGAGAGGGGGAGGAGAGAGGTGGCGTAGATGATGAGGCAGATGATGGTGATGAAATAGTGGTGGTAACCATAGAGGTTGAGGATGTGGTGAGCGGCATGGGCTTTGGGTGGGCCCCTTTCTTCTGGGCCGCGGTGCTGTCCACTGTCAAACCGCTCCGGTTGTTGCGTTTGTTGAAGTCCTCTAGGCTGAGTTGCTTTTGTGTTTTTCCCTTGTCACCGTTCCCCTTCCCCATCTCCTCGCGTATGTAAATTTGGACCGAAGGGTCTCCCGTCTAGTCCCCTATCCTCATCCCCCTTTGCCATTCATTATGGGGGAGGCAGTAGCGGGCAAAGGAGGGGTTGCAGGAGGGCGGAGCTCAAGGCGGAGGGGGCAAAACAGGAGCAGCTTGGGAGGGGCAGCGAGAGGTCAGAGGGGCAGGGCGGAGGGGAGCAGGTGCAGGGCAGAGAGGTGAGGGGCACGGCGGAGAGGCGGAGGGGCAGGGCAGAGTGGAGAGGCTACGGGAGAGGCTAGTGGGAGGGAGCGGAGAGGCTAGCGGGCAGGCCGGAGGGGCAAAGCGAGAGGGTAGAGAGGCTAGTGGGAGGGAGCAGAGAGGCTAGCGGGCAGGGCGGAGAGGCTAGCGAGAGGGTTGGAGAGGGGGCGGGCAGGGCGGAGAGGCTAGCGAGAGGGGGCGGAGGGGAGCGGCGGAGAGACTAGCGGGCAAGGCGGAGAGGCTAGCGAGAGGGGGCGGAGAGAGAGAGAGAGAGAGAGAGAGAGAGAGAGAGAGAGAGAGAGAGAGAGAGAGAGGAAAGAAAGTTTATTCAAGATTGGATCCAATATATCATTGATCGGGACCTAAGAAGAGATTGGAGCCTCATTACTCGCTATAGGAATAGGGGTGTCAGAAGCTCCGATGGAATTGACCGTAGGGCTAGCAAGAGGGGGCGGAGGGGAGCGGCGGAGAGGCGAGCGGGCAGGGGGGAGAGGCTAGCGAGAGGGGGCGGAGAGAGAGAGAGAGAGAGAGAGAGAGAGAGAGAGAGAGAGAGAGAGGAAAGAAAGTTTATTCAAGATTGGATCCAATATATCGTTGATCGTGACCTAAGAAGAGACTAAAGCCTCATTACTCGCTATAGGAATAGGGGTGTCAGAAGCTCCGATAGAATCGACCGTATCCAAGGCTAGAACTAGTGCAATATTTGCCGCGACCTAGGAGGAGTGAGGAGCATCACCATTTCCGACTGGAGAGGGAATGCGGAAGGCCATATAGGGACTGGGTTCAAGGTGGATGAGGGCCTGTCCTGATCTGTAGGTTGTGGAGAAGCCACTCACTCTAATTGGAATCCATCGTGGGGTAGTAGGTACATGACGTGCAACTAGTGCCGGACAAGAAGGTGGTGTTGAGGTACACAGTTGAGTATGAGAGGGGACCGCAACCGAAGCTTTCTTATATCTTTTCTTCTAGCAAATTGCCCAAAGATCTTACAACCCTGATATTGGTCCCGCCTACCTGCGATCCCAACTCTTTGCTGAAAAAGAGAGCCATCTTGGTGCTAGACCATAATATGGTCATAAAAAATGTTAGTGTCAGAGGCAATGACCCTAATTCTAGGTAGCCCATCTGATCGGATCACCTCTTCCGCTGAAGAGGGCACACTAGGGAGGGGGTGGATCTCGATGACCACTCCAAATGTCACTCTGATCGTGGCAAGGAGCTGATGGTACATTTGGGGCAGCAGACCTGGAAATCTGTTGAAAAGAGATGTCGTCTACCTGTCCTCCTCTACTAGGTCCAATCCGAGAGAGAGAGTCTTGAGGAAAATCTTTTATGAACCGAGCAGTAAGGGGGGGGGGGGGGGTAATCAAAATCCACTTGAAAGAATCCTCGTCCAAATGTCAAATATCAATGAGGTGCGGGGCGAGGTCTAAAGGTAAGGCTACAAAGCATCCAATCCCTAACCTAAGATCTAGAAGGGTGGGACCCATGGATGCGTGCAAAGAGTGTTTTGGAGCTCTCAAGCTCAACATTCTTTTCCAACTGCAGCAACTCTTCTTTTGACAAAATACATGTTCTAGTGGCTGGTGAAAGTGGGCAAGAATGGACTGGAAGGGTGGAAGGCCGATTCAAACTGATGCAAGATCCGTCCGTCGTTTGGAGGGTGTTGAGGGGGAGGGATAGAACTGGAGATATTAAGGGAAGGGAAGGGGAGGAGATAAGAGGATGGAGAGGCTGATGTCCTAAGGGAGGTCTAAGGATGAGAGGGGGAGATAGAAGGGATGAGAGGGAGGGGGAGGGGTTGAGGGTGGGTCTGATGTAGGGTAGAAGGGGAGGCTAGGAGAGAAGAAGAAGAAGAAGAAGAATGTATTACCGTCCTCTGGGGGCCGAGAAACCGACCAGAGAGAGAGAGAGAGAGAGAGAGAGAGAGAGAGCTAGGATGGACTACCAGAGGCAGGTGAAATTTGAAATTTCTAAGGTAAGGAAAGGGAGCTGTTCGAAGAACAAACACGGAGCTAAAGAATGGCAAGAACGGATCTGAGATTGTGCTGATCCTGGAGGTATTTGGAGCAACTGAAAGTATAGAAAAATGCAGCTGCTGGAAACCTAAACGGCCTGGTAAACTTGCTGAAAATGAAGCTGAAACGTTTCCAAACTTCAGATGCTTAGTGGTGCAGCAAGAAATGTCCTAGGGCGAAATGTGACCTTTAGTAGAGCTGCTTGCAGGCGCATTTGATACAGCACAGGGCTGCCATTTTCCAGGTTGGGATGGGAAGCAAAAAGTCTGCCACAATGGAGCTGCCTGGGTATTCGCCTACACAGCAAGTGTCCGGGAGAAGGAGATGGATGTGCAGGGGTAGAGGAGCTGGGTGTTGGCAAGGAGGATGAGGTAGAAGCTAGGGAGAGGGATGAAAGCCGTACGACAGGGAGCTGGAGCTGCAGGATGCTGGGTCTCTGATTTCACTTGAATCTTCTTGTATATCAGCAGCCTTTATGCCCCATAGCTCCATCCATTCCTCCCCATCTCTGTACAAGCGCATGGTCTTTGTAGCCTCCACGGATTTGTGTGCTATCTGATTTTCATCCATCTTCCCAAGCTTGTTGAGGTACCCCAGCTATTCACATAATGCTTCACCCTCCAGTGGTATCGTACCGGTCTCAACCTGTAAGATGGTGAAACCTTAACAGAACCTCAAATGCAGCTTCCACTAAGCAAATCACAGCGCCTCTAGCTAATTCACACTTCATATCCTCAAGAACTGATGGCTGAAAACCAAATCACGGCACCGAGGAACAATTTGCAGCGGGCGAATCGCACATCAATATTCGCCCCATTTGGGGGGCTGGAGAACTTTGGGACAACTTAGGAAACTTCTTGGGAAGGAGAGAGAAAAACAGAGCACCAGGGGCCAGAAGGAAGGCTGCCACCCCCCCTCCCCCCCTTCCCCCCCCCACCCTTTCGGCCCTGAAGGTCTTTATTGCAATAAAATATCTTTGTACAACTGGCTCATAGAGGGAGCATGAAATTGAGTACAATTCTCAATACAACTTACAGCTTAGGGGCTCTTCTTTTTATAGACTAGGCCTAGTTTGTGCTTTTCGAAAGGCTAGACCTGCTTTGTAGCCTAGAATCGGCTTCTTTTTACAAATGCTCTCTTTTACCACTTTTCTCAAGAAAGAAATCGCTTTTCTCCAAGTAGGGTTCCTTTTAAGGGCTTTTGACTCTAGTGGACCTTGCATAAAGTGGGGCACCACTTGTTCTTGTACTTTGGCTCCTATGGGACCTGCTTTTTAGCACTTGCCCCTTGAATTTTGGGCCTTTTTGCCCTCTTCTTGGTCCTACACATTCAATAGACATTTTCCAACACTTTAACCCATTAGAGGTTAGCCAAATGCATGCATTTTAGTTCTTGGACTAATCCTAGTCCCTTGTCCCCACAATTGTCTTTTACCGATGCAAAGCAAAATAAATAAAACTTATTCTAGTTGACCGAAGTCAATCTATTAAAGATCTCTCTTTATTTCTTGGGAGAAGTACCAATTGGTGACATCCCCAGCTTCCAATCAGTTGCCCTTAGCTGAAAAGCTTCTTGATACAATTGTAAAACTTGAGAATACTCTGAGGAGAACTCCTCATCTACCCACTTGGCATCGTGTACCGAATAGTTCTTGAATTTGACAAGGTACCTGTGAGTAACCTTGCCTCTGGGTCCCTTCTTCTCTGAGTGATACACAATCTGTTCTGGTTGGAGGATCTCCTCCATCTCTTCCACCTCTGGTGGCTGTTCTTGAAGTGACTCCATGGGTTTTGATCCTTGGTACTTCTTGAACTGAACAGGTTTGTGGGTTGTGGTCCTTGGTACTTCTTTAAATGACTCAAGTGGAAAGCATTATGAATCTTCCAAGTCTCTGGTAGCTCTGGTTGATATACGACTTCATTTATGGGGTCACTAACCTGGCCCATAGTATCTAGGAGACAACTTTGGGTATATCTTTTCTTTTTTTTTCATCTTTCTAAGTCTAGCTTCCTTGAACTTAAGGAGTACCCAGTCTCCTTCTTGGAGGTTCATGTCCCTCCTATGTTTATATGCAGCTTTCTTTTGCTTTTGCTGTGACCTTTCGATTGTTGTTTGACCTGAGAGAAGTTTGTATCAACGTCTCAAACATGGTTAGCTGCAAATATCTCATCCTTGTTCCACAGAAGAGTTGGTAGAACCACCGTCCTATATATTACTTCAAAAGGGGCTTTTCGTGTAGAGAAATGAGTGGTAGTGTTGTATGCAAATTCCACTAGTGGAAGGTACTTTTCCACTCGGATTTCTGTTCGGACACATAACACTTTAGAAGGTCTAGCACCGTGGATTAGCCTTCTCTTCTTGACCGTTTGTCTGAGGGTGAAATGATGATGAGAATGCCAATTTCCTACACATATTATCAAAAATAGCTCTCCAAAATAAACTGGTCATTGTTAGATCTCGGTCAATTAACTATCAACTTAGGCATCCCATGATGCTTGAAGATCTATTCCATAAACAACTTGGCCATATGGTCTGCTTTGATAGTCTTCCTCACTGGAATGAAGTGGAATTTCTTGCTAAACCTGTCAAGTATATCCCAGATCCCATCATCCCCGCTATTTGATGATGGAAGATCAAAGATTAAATCCATAGCAATACTCTCCCATGGCCTCTACGGTATTGGAAGTACCTTAGGGGGCAAGTATGACATTTGGTCATGAACTGGTGGATATCTTTATGCATTCTTGGCCAAAAGAAGAAATACCCTGATGACTTGCATATGGAGGGGAATGACATTCTTCCAAAACTTTTGTTCACATGTTCTGGGTCACACAAAGGTAGTCAACTTTTGTTCACATGTTCTGGGTTACACAAAGATGATCATCTTTCATGAGGTATCCATCCCTAAGTGAATACTGGTTGAATGCTTGTCCTTGTTGAATGTTCCTCATGATCTCTTCGAAGTCTGAATCTTGTAGATAAAGATCTTTCATTTTCTGGAGGCCCCTATGATAGGCTATAGTGACGTTGTCCACATGAGGTCTCCTAGATAAAGTATCCACTACTCTAATTCGGGCTCCTGGAGTGTGGACAACCTGAAAATAAAACATGAACAAGAACTTTGCCCATCACATCTGATTTTCGAAGAGCTTTGTCTGTAAATACTTGAGACTCTAGTGGTTTTTCTTGACCGTGAAATCAGCTAGAAGAAGATAATGCTTCCAAATAGTGACGGCATGAATTACAACCACCATCTCTTTTTCATAAGTATCTATAAAGCTCTCAGCATCACGCAGTCTCCAGCCCTCATAGACCACAACACGACCATCCTGGTGAAGAGCATCTCCCACACTTCCTCCGCATGCATCACAATCCACATTAAAAGATTTGTGTAAGTTTGGAACAATAAGGATTGGCTCAGTTGTTAACTTTTCTTTTGAGAGTGTTGAAAGTTGTCCTTTACCTCTCCAGAACAACAGTTTGCTCTCGTGTAGGAGAGCATCAGGAGGAAACTCATTTTTTGGAGTTCTGCCAGACTTGACCTTGCATCCAGAGTAGTGGTTGTGAACCAGGTATTATTGGCTACCACCTGGTTCGTTTGCTTATCTTGGTGCAGATCTAGAGGTTGTATCTCTCACATGAGACCTATTAGGAACTTCCTATGGAGTGGGTTAGATGGCACCTCAGATGTTGTAGCGAGGGTGGCTTGGGAGACCCTCATTCTCCCCATAGGGGAAGGAGGTCTCAATATTATTGATCCGAACTTGCAGTGTATGGTCTTGCTCTGCATTTGTAGTGAGAGGATTGATGCTTGGACAGGAGCCTTGGAAAGATTTTTTCTTACACATCATCTCATGGGGGAGATTGGATGGACAGCTCGAGATGGATCTTTACTTCAGCTAATCTTAGATCTCCTTCTTCCCCTTTCATGGCTGCAATTCTGAAAGCTTGAGGCAGCTTCAGAGGCACTCTTCAGAGAGTTCCACCCTCCTCTCGTGAAGAAATAGACAGGCACAATCATGTGGAATGACTCTATTTTGGATGAGCATGGCAGATCACTAGGAGTGTCACATTATATGCAGTGGTCTAGATGGGAGAGGGGACCTGCTTCCACAGTAGGTGCTTGGAAGGCTTTTAGGAAGCTTCCAGAGGATCAAAGACTCTTATCAGTTGGCCACCTCAGAGGGAGTGGAGTCAAGATGCATCAGATAGAGACAGCCATACCAACAGAGTGGATAGATATAGATGACATGCCGATCACAAAGTCCACTTGGTTGGCAGCTTTCACGGGGACGGGCATTCCTTTTCCATCAAAAGTGGTAAACCTGATGGACTTACCACCTTCTTTGAAGTCTCTACTTTTAGATGTGGATCTCCTCCCTTTTCACCCATGAGGAGAATGCTCTCTAACTGTGGAAGTGGAAGAAGAAGAAGAAGAAGAACTAGAACTACTGGATGAGGGCAGGCTGGACTTGGGATCTTCGCCCACACTTCTTATTCTGTCCTCTATGGGGCTTTGGGCTCCTACTTTCTCTTGAAGCATACCACTTTCGGGATGGTGAAAGACTTTGGGAACACCTTCTTGAAGAATGGTCCCCTCCAGGGTGGTGGTTGTCAACCAGGTGCTATTGGCCATGGCTTGGTATGTTTGCTCGTGTTGGTGTAGTTCCAGGGATTGTAGTTCCTGTTGGTGATCTGGAAATCCCGAAGAAATAGAAAGGTTACTTTATTTTTTTGGCTTTCTATACATGGAGGAATTGCAGTGAATAGGTGGAGATACAAGTTTGGAGAAGACTCCACTTGTTCGAGGTGCTCGTCTGCAAAGGAGTCGATTCATCATTGCTCATGGGACTGCAGACATGCGAGAGTCATTTGGATAGGAGCTACCAGGATTCTCAGCACTTTGATTCCCTCTCATTTCTTCATGACTTGGGGATCAGTGGCTTGGCTCTCTTTGTCAGGACCTCATATTTTTTATGAGTGGTAGGATGCTTCTTGGGCCATCTCCATTTGACGACACCTAGTTGAGCCTTGTTCTCTGGAGGATGTGCCTATCTCCCGATTTAGACCAGTACATGCTGATTTGGATTCTGTATGGGAGATACTGGCTAGTATTACTGCTTGGCAGATCTGGAGGGCCAGATGCACTGAGGCCTTAGATGGATCACAAGTCCACCCTTCTCATACCTTGGCCAGTATTTGGGCTGATACCTTTTTCATTCTCATGGCTAGTTGGGCGATCATGCAGGGGTCCTCCCAGGCAGCCTCTGCCACCAGGAGGGTTATATTCCTTACGGAATGGAGGGGCTCCCCCTTTTTCTCAGAGACTACATCAAGGTTGAGGTGGCATTTTCAGCCTCAACCATGGTTTCTCTCCAGCTCTTTTTGAGTTTTTAACTCTTATAGAGTGTTTTTTCTCATGCCCAGCATGATGTATTTTCCTATCGAGCTTGCTCACGTGGATTTTTTTCATACTTAATAGAAGTCTCTTTCATGGTGCCTTCTTGCACTTATTTTGGAAGCTGTACAAGGCTTTTAAACCTCCAATGATTCTTCTTTCCACACATGCATTCCACCTGTAGTTATTTGCAAAATCCAGCCCTCCGTATCTGTATGTGGTGACTGTTTCACTCTCCTTCCAATGTGACATCCATCTATTGAGAGAGAGAGAGAGAGAGAGAGAGAGAGAGAGAAGTAGAAGTAGAAGTAGAAGTAGAAGTACAGAGGGGTGTAGGAAGACTGCGGGAAGGCGGGAGCATTTCTGCAGATCTGCATGCACTTTTTACATTCTCACGGATCGAGCAGTCTCCACCTTGATTATTGGCAAGTCTATTAACGTCCTTGGGGGGCCAAAAATGACCCATGGGACCCGTCTCAAGACAATGTAAAATAGAGTTTCCTCAAGGAGAGGGGTCAGGAGAGAGAGAGAGAGAGAGAGAGAGAGAGAGAGAGAGAGAGAAAGTTTATTAAAGTCTTCGGAAGACCGATGGGTCTATGAGACTATGAAAAACCTGGTACAAACGAGTTGTGGTGGTGGAGCTACTAAACGAGCATCCACACCAATGCAAATGCAAAATATACAGAATGTCAGTACTAAATCCTAGATACAACATAGTCATGTCATGTCGATAGTTGACTATCTCATCATCATCATCATCACCATCAAGACATCAGCGTGGATGTGGCAATGGGGGCATGAAATCGGCGATAGAATGCTAGCGTCCACTCAAAGGTGCATCCCTAGCATGTCTCCTAGTCATAGCTCTGCATCTAACCAGGGCTACTGTGACCCCCGTTGGGCGAGACCCTCTGTCCCCAAGTGTGATCTGTGTGTCAACCCTCTATCTGAGCTGTCGGGTCACAGGCTCCGGGGAAGCCTCGTCCCGTGGGTGTCCATGTGATTTGGATGGAAAAACTCCGTGATAGAACGCTGAGAGGGATCAGTCAAGGAAGAAGTCTGCTCTTTGCTGTGCTCAAAGTATCCTCTCGCGGAGTCTGAGTGCCTCATGAACGAAACGTGCCAAACATTGCTAGTCTGGGTAGGAGATGAGTCAAGCCAAAACCCCATAGCTATCTCTGAAGAGGCAGTAGAAACGCCCACGGATCTCATAGTAAACAAGACACCTGAAGATGAATTGCTCCTCTATCTCAACCTCCTGCATGTCACACAAAGTGCATATGCACCCCTCCTTGGGTAGTCGCTCTGCTCTGCCGCTCTCGATACGAAGTCTATGTGAAGAGACCCGGAACTGCCCAAGAGAGATCTGCAATGAGTGGGGGAAAAAAATCTGAGTGTACCCTGGTGGGTCAATGAAACCCTCCGCTGTGATATGTAAGAAGTGATCTTTGTAGAAGCCCAGCTTCACTAGAGAGAGAGAGAGAGAGAGAGAGAGAGAGACCTCTCAGATTCTTTTCTTTCATTTTCCTTTATCGATCTGTTTTCTCAGATCCCATCTTCTATGCTTCCTCTTCCCCCACTTCACCCTCCCCTTCACCCATGTCATCCTACCTTGGCTCTCCATGTAAAGTACATTTGGTCTGCCTCCTTCGTATTTACAACTATTGTTTCCCCTCATACATTGGTTTCTCTCAAGGTAAAAGGCCATCCACATCTCAATGACTTAGTAACAATCCAAGATTCAACTCGGTTGCCCAACCTTGATGGGCCAAGCATGCCAGGGTGAACCTGACTCAGGACAGGGGGCCAATGCTGAGGCTGTCTGGTCAAATGTCAAATCTGATTTGCAGCTAGGCTTCAGGGAGGGAAAACAACAACAGGAGGAGCTGGGGGGGAATGCCAAAAAGAGGAAATACGAAGCTATTCGGTAAGTCTTGAAGATGGTCCTCTTTAGATACTGCAAACATGTAGACTATCTGATGTGCAAGAGCAAAGGATGGTGTTGGCTGGAGAAGAACAATAAACTCAACGGAAAACTGGGCCAGCCTGGAGTATTCAAGGGGTTCCTGAGTAGCAGAAGTACCTGACAGACTAGGTAGTAATGAAAATAATTGGGTAAAGGAGGGTCGGTCAATGATCCTCCTTCGAAAATGGGGAGTCTGGGATTGAATATCCGACTTGAAACAGGAGTTGCATATTAGTTAGGATTCACATTTTACACATTGCTCCAAAGTAGACGCATCATATCATACACCTTATTGAGGGGCATTGTCTAGATCCACAAGGTTATTGAGAGATACACGGAAGCAACATCTGAATTTGAATTGGCTGTAAAGAGAGATGCCTGATAGCAAAAGTTGTATTTTGGATTTGGCCATGAAAAGGGAAAGTGCACCCTTATTCCTAATTCCTTGATTCTCGTTTTCTTGTTTTCCCTCATAGTTTTATGAATGATCGAGGTTTTTCATTGATGCTGCAGATTCCAAAATATTTGCACACTTGTGAATCATTGCCTAGGAATGTTATGAGCAAGGTGAGCTTCTATGAGATTGTTCAAAGTTCAAAGCTTTGGTCCTTATTTTGGACACCAATTGACTGGTTGTTGGTACGGCTGGGTCAAAAATATGCTCACTTCAACTTTTGTAACATCACAGATCAACAAAACAGAACTGAGAGAGAGTATATTGAAATCGTGTGGGCCTTTGCTGTAGCAAATCAAGCTTTATCAACAAATGTATGAAGAGGTAACTGCATGCTTATACTGCATGTACATTGTATTCACCTCTCTGCTCCATATCATTCCAACTTATTATATGTATTCATGGAAATTAACTCATCTATTATTGAACACAAACTGCAACCATATTCTGGGAATAGCGGTACGAGTACAATCTTTGGTTCTACTTCTTAAATGCCGTGAAAATGGAAGTCCCAGTCATGGAACAAGGAATGCAACAGCAGATTGAATTTTTCTTCAGAATGCTGGGCAAGGTGATTCCTTAGTGATCCTCTACACATTTTATAGCAGGTTATTAAAAGCATGATATGGATTAGTGTTTTCTAAGATAAAGAGTGCCAATAACAGTTGTTATGGACATTTTGGTGCTTTGAGAAACAGAACTGGAGCTTAGATGCAAGTAAAAGGCACCAGGAAGCCAGCTGCTGAGGTAACACAGGCTTTCATAGAAGCTACCAAAGACATGGCGTCAATATGTTGGCAGGTCCTTATACTTGGAGAGATCTCTACTGAGCATATGTGACCCTGGCATGAGACGGAATGGCAATACATATGCTACTGCTTGATGAACGCATTCCAGTAGAAAACTTGGAATTTTTTCAAGGAAGACATTGGAAGGCTCTGTTTCGGGCTCTAAAATTCTGTATAGGAGAACTGAACAGAAGTTTGGAAATGATTATAGAACCTCATCTGCCCTCTAAGTGAAAATTTTCAATTTTGAGGGATCTCAAATGGAGCCTATATTCAAGGCGCCAGCGCTACAGCCCCTCTAACCATCAGGGCGGTCAAAATCCACTTTCGGTATTTAACAACTTTCTTTTCTTTTCTTTTTTTTAGGCTGGAGGGAAAACTCAACAACTTAGAAATATATCCTACCCTGAAAAATAAGTGTATATCTCAATAAAGGGGATTCCATCAGCTTTGAAGTCAGCAGTTTCTCGATGGCATTTTGGGATGGAATCAAATGTTGTATGGCGTGAAAATGTGCTTGCCCCGTAAGATATCCTCAGCTCCTCGTCACACCAGCCTGCTGCCCCGCTGCCTTCCAGCCTTCCCCTGCCTCCCTGCTGTCCCCCTCTCTCCCCCCTGCCGCCCTGCTGTCCACCTCTCTCTCCTCTGCTGCCCTCTCCCCAGCTGCCTCTCCCTCCCACTGCCCTCCCTCGCCTTGCTGCCCTCTCCTCCCCTGCTTTCTACCCAAGCCTGCTCCTACCTGCTTCCCCTCACCCACTTCCCTTTCCCGCTCTCAGCCCCTCCACTCTCATCCTCTACTTTCCCCCTCCCCTCTCAGCCCTCCTCTCTCTCAGCCCTTACTCTTACCCTCTTTACTCTTAGTGATGGACGGATGTTATCATTGTTGGAATCAGTCTTCCACCCTCCATTGGCGAATGTGCACCTCATTCAGTCAATCCTCCACCACTTCCACAGTCCACAACGTGCACTTTCTCAAGTTGTTGCAACTTCAAAAGGATGTGGAGTTCAAGAGCTCCACCACCCTCTTTGCATGCATTCATGGGTCCCACCCTTCCAGATCTTAGTCTAGGGACTAGAGGCTTGCTGCTTTACGTTCTGACCTCACTCCACTCCTTTTAGATATTCAATTATTGAGACGAGGTTTCTTTCAGGTGGCTTTTGGCTCTCTTGGAGCCACAAGTATAGTGCTCAAGGAGCCTCTTGGTGCTTGGATCCATGATGTTTTTCAAGCCCTTCTCTTAAGGATTTGACCGTGTAGAGGACATGCATGTGACTTCGCTCTTCATCAAATTCCCAAGTCTCTGCCTCAGGTTTACCATTGACTTTTAGCTACGATTGGAGCATCTTTTGGGCTGGTCACAAAGATCCCCCCTAACCTCGTTTTCCCTCTTTTGGAGCTGAGAGACGACCATATCAAATGGGGTTCCTAGAGTTAGGGTCATCCTATCTGACCCTAATATTTTCGATGACCACACTATGCTCCATATGTCCTGATGGCTCACTTTTTTGATAGCGTCAAAATCGCGGGCATTGTTAACCTCTGGCTGATAAGCAGCTCGGGTTGATTTCCAACTCGGCACAGGGGATCTCGGGTGGAATTCATGCAAAGGAGGCGTGCAAATTTGGTGGACACCCTCTTCCAGGGCGGTGTGCTTCCATGAATCATGGAGCAATGCATGCTACAAGCAGTGGTGGCCAATCATGGAACGACGGCCTCGCTAGTTAGGGAGAGTACATGATTAGAAGGCAGTAGGCTCGACCCTCCTCATTCAGCTTACATAGGAAGGTGTTAGGTAGGGAGAACTCAGACTCACTCAATGGGATAGTGAGTTGTGAGTGAGTACTCAGGTCTTGAGGTTGCTACCTCATAGGGCGTCAAGCCTAAGTCAAGGCAATTGAAGGTCAACAAGTGTGAAGTCTGATGTGCGTGTGTGGGGCTATAAGTTGCTATAATCAAACCTATTCTAATAATACAGACATTGTTCGTTATGCATCTCTTTCTGTTTAAGTGTGCAAGCACCTAGTTCTTCCACTCCGCACATCGCCCTGTCCTCTGAAGTTTACATGTTGGCACTTGTTCTTCCCCACGTCGTTACTTGTAGAAGCCTTGTATAGCAACCTAAGGACTGCAAGATGCTTAAAGCATCTTCAACAAGAGCATACACCTTCTACAAAATGTGCACACACAATCTAAGCTTGGACATAGGGATAGTTATTCAACTCGAGAAACCGAGGATAAGACCATTAACGTTTTGGATCCCGTTCGGGAGAGATGCATTGAAAATGTCAAGTGGGGATTTGAGCGGAACGAGAATAGGTATTTTTAGAATTGAGTGCACATATTTTGACAAGAGATGGGCTTTAGGGAAAAGCTGAGTGAGGCAAAAAAATGATGCAATAAGTGTTCCTTCCAAATATGGACATGATGAATCTACCTGTTGGTGTGCCAAAAAAAGCCACCCAAGGCTAATCAGGTGGAACCTTAGTCCAAGACTAAGAAATAATGACCTCCAAAACCTCGAGCAGGGTAAAGGCAAAGGTAAGAATGGTAAGGACAAAAATTAAGGTCTTCACAAATTTGATCATTTATGTAATGGTAGTCATACCACGGTGGAATGTCCATTGTGGCAACAACATTTAAAGCTACTTCAAAGTAATAGGGAATGACGCGAGGTGGATCTTGGATGCTAGGTCATACTAGCAAAAATATTGAGTTCGGTGGACGCCAATGTAGTGACTTGGTCAAGTCACACCAACCAGTAAATGATGAGGATAGTACAATATCTCCGATGTATGATCTAGATTGAAAGGCACAGAAGCATTTTGCTTCAAAAATAACTCAGGTAAAGCTCCAGCCATCGAACTACCTTCTAATTTTAACAAAGTGCCACTGTCGAGAACAATGAACGCTCTGTGAAAGAAGTGGAATCATTGGTTACCATTCGTGTTATCAACACCCCAATGGTGGATGAAGAGGTATTAGTAATCAATGTGATGATTAAGAAGGAAAATGTATTAGCTGTCATTCTTGATGGTGGTTCTAGAGTAAATACCATTTCAGCCAGCCATGGTTTTTACCACTGGGAGAGCTTGATCTCTTCCAAGTCATGGTTGAACTGAAGCTAAAGATCAATGAAGATAAAGTAGTAGCATAGAAGCATCTTTATCCCAGCAACTTCATCGAGAATATCATTGGTGAAGAGAAATAGTTGAGCCCTAGCTCACAGCTACTCGGTTTGCTTTTGAACAACAGCTGTTGATTCGTGAACCAACACAAGAGTTAAATTTGGGGTCTAAAAAAGAGCCCAAAATAGTAGTAGTCATCACTACACATGTGTTTGATGATTACCTCCAAGGAGTTAAAGTTTTATTCTTGCAATATTCGTGCTTGGAGTTATGCAGATTTGAAGGGGGTTCCTCCAAAAATATGCCAGTAGAGAATCCCATTGGTCCCAAATGCTAAACGTATTGGATTAATCTTAACTATGACAAACAAGTTAAGGCCGAACTGGATATGCTCATGAAGGCTGGATTCATCTATTCCATTGACAAAAGTGATTAGTTGTTTCCTATTGTGGTAGTACCCAAGAAAAATGGGAAACTTAGAGTGTCTCTAGATTACAAAAAGTTAAATGCTCAGATAGTGCCAGATCCTTTTCCTATTCCATTTATAGATGGTATCCTTGACCAAGTTGTAGGACATGAGATGTAGTCCCTTTATGGATGGCTATAGTGGCTATAATCAAATCTTTGTTGCACTCCAGGATCAGACTAAGATAGCCTTCATTATTGAATGGGGTGGTTTGGCCACCAAGGTCATGCCTTTTGGACTCAAAAATGCACCATTCACTTTTCAAATATTTATGGTTGAAACATTCAGAAAAAAATTGACCACGTTTATTGCCATCTATTTGGATGATTTTTGTGTTTACTCAGTTGATATTCTGCCATTTGAGTTATTTTGGCAAAGTCATTGAAAGATGTAGACAAGTTGGTATCTTATTGAACCTTGTAAAAAGTGGGTTCTGTGTCTGAGTTGGTATTCTTCTTGGTCATGTGATTTTCAAGGATGGCATCCAAACAGAAGCAAGGAAAATCCAAGCTATTAAACGGATGCTTGAGCCTTCAACTTTGACTCAATTACAATCATCTGTTGTTTTCATCAATTTTTACAGGAGATTCGTTTGGGATTTTGCTAAAATAGCTGCTCCATTGTATGAGCTTACCAAGAAGGATGTGAAGTTCCAATGGGCACCCCACCTGTCTCATGCTTTTCATACCCTCGAGAAATATGCCTTTGAGACACCCAGCCAAACTAGGATGTTATATTTCATGTTCATGTGGATGCTTCTGTATCCAATTGGGATTATTTTGGCATAACACAGATGGGAAGTTGGATTATCCATGTGCAATATTTTTGGCATTATTTATTAGGCAATCAATTCACCTTTTATGTGAATCACCAAGCCCTATTATATCTTATTAACCCTTATTAACAAATCAATCATTCAAGGTAGGTTGGTCAGATGGATGTTGCTGCTTCAGGAATCTAATTTTTGAATTGTTCATACACGTGGCAAATCACATGAAAGAGTTGATTATTTGTCTCGGTGACCCTCAAAAGCAACAGAATTCGGTGAATATCGAGTTACTAGATGCTAATCTATTTGTAGTTGATTTTACTAAAATCTAAAATGATGATTTACTCCACTACTTATCTCGGGGACATTTCCTAAACATATGTCGAAAGATAAGCATAGGCAACTTGCTGCTAAAGCTTGGAAATAAAGCTTGACAGGTAGATAGTTGTATCGTCAAGGTGCAGATGGTGTCCTACGTAGGTGGGTATTGCCACACAAGCAAGTTATAGTGCTTGCTAAAGCACATAAGGGCTTATAGGAGGTCATTTTGCAAGAGACCTCACTGCCCTAAAAGTCTTGCAAGTTGGAGTATGTTGTTTAGGGATGCCCATGCCTATGTTGTTCACTATGATGCTTGTCAGCGCACGAAGCGAATGGTACCCCCTAATCATATGCTATTATAACCAAGCGAGCCTTGGGAAGCTTTCCAATGATGGGGCCTCGACTTTATTGGTCCATTTAAAATGACCAAAAATTAGATTAAAAATGTCATTGTTGTGATCGATTATGCCACTAAATGGGTAGAAGCTAAAGCTGTCAAGGACAACTCAGTCCAAACCACAACCAAATTTATGTTTGAGAATGTTATTTTCCCCCTATAGAATTTACCAGTGATCGAGGTACCCATTTCATGAATGAGTCTTTGAACTATTGACTAAGGAATTGATGATTGTGCATCGAGTGGCTACTGCATATTATCCATGGTATAATGGGTAAGCCGAGTCGACTAACAAGACTCTCAAATTGGTTCTCACAAAAACCATCAATTTCAATTGAACTGATGGATGGAAACTTGCATGCTCCATTGTGGGCTTATGGAACTGTATACAAGGTCACTACAAATCTTATTCCTTTTTAGATGGCCTCTGGATTGGAAGCTATAGTGCCAATGAAATTTCTAGTTTCGAGGTTGCGCATTGTTGTAGAACATCACCTCGAAGAATCAAAAGCTATCCAACACCGGTTACACAAGCTTAGCAAGCTGGATGAATTATGGCTAGCTGTGTGCTCACAGCAAGTAATTCAAAGGAGGAAGGCTTGGCATGACAACTATATTGGGCCCAAAATTTTAAAAAATTATATTTTTTTGCTATTGACGAGAAGGCAAGATGAAGACTGTTTCAAATTTGGTTGGGATGGTCCATTATGACAACGGTACCATTGAGTTGGCCGAGTTGGAAAGAAGGGTGATTTCCAAGTTGATCAATGGAAGCTGAGTCAAGCCATACAAGAGTGCAACAACAAGTTTGGTTATAGTAGACAGTCTACAGAGGCTTGATGGGATGCCACATGGCAACAATTCTCTTAAACTCACCATTACTGGCACTAATCATTAGAAATACATTGATTGGGTTCCAACCGAGGCATCACATGGGACACTAGGAGTGGTAGCATATCAGCTTCAACGAGCCATTGCTCCATCCCTACTCACTGCTTTTATTTCTCCATACTGGCATTATTGGCACTAATCATTAGAACTACATTGATTGGGTTCCAGCCAAAGGCGTTACATGGGACACTAGGAGTGGTAGCATATCAGCTTCAACGAGCCATTGCTCCATCCCTACTCACTCCTTACCATTTCTCCATACCCTTCTACAACTTCTCTCACAACCTCAGCTATCCTTCCATCTTTGTTTTCGTCGTCCTTCCTACCCCAACCGAGTCTATGGCTCCCTTAGCTTCAAGGAAAGAAGAAAGACCAACAAAACGATAGAATGTGGCTCTATAACTCCAGGGGTTGTGTTTGATTAAATGCCACATGATAGCTATCTCACAACTATTAAGATGCTGAAGCGCAACAAGTATTTGACATGGTGAATCTGCCATTGTTTGATATGTGGAGTCTTGAGGTGGCAAAGGAGCTCTTCAACTCATATGAGGTTGACACACACAACATCAATATTCAAGGCCAACAGATTCACCTAGACAAGTGGTTGTATGTCGGAGTTTTCAAGCTAGCACAATTGCTAGTCAGGCACTCCAAGAAAGATCAACAGTCGAACGTGGACCATTGTGACTAGCAGTTCAAAGAACGAGTCTTCCATCAGTCACAAGGGTATCTCATCAGCAAAGTGAAGGATGTTGAGGAGCAACTCTTCTTTTGTTTCTTGACTAAATACATTGGGTTGAAAAAGAGCCCGGTATATATACCTTGAAAGTTTGTGGCTAAAGCTCTTATAGGCTACAAAGACAAGGTCTAGATTGATTGGCTGGACCTTTGACAAGAAGCTTAGGGGCGTTTGTGTGGCACACCAAGCTCATTGCAAGCTTGAGCCACACTTGTGCATGATCCGGCATTGACTAGAATCTGGAGCTGTGAGTTGGCTAGGGACTCCATGTCTGGACGTACCTACTCTGAGACTACAGCTGACAAACACAGTAGAGCCATCAGTTGGGGTGGAGGAGGAAGCTACTTCAGATAGAACAAGTGGCTCAAGCATAGCCTGAGGAGTTGGTTTGACTTTGGAGGACCCTAAGGTAACCATAGTTGACGGGACGTCCACCCCCTCCCCTTCCAAGTTCTTTCCACATAACTCACTCCACTATAGCTCGTCTTCACAGGTAGACCTTGACCGTAATCCTTGAAAATACCACATCTCCTCTCTCCATCCATAACGTGACTTTTTTACTCAATGCTCAATCATAGCAAGCTCCCACTACCCCACCAACTCCCCCCATCAATCTCGAGCCTCATCCTTCTCCACCTCACAACCCAGCCTCACCAACCAATACTCATTTAGAGCAAGATCCCCCTACTCCACCAACTTCCCCATCAATCCTGAGCCTCATCCTTATCCACCTCGCTAGCTCAATAAGAGGTTATACTAGGGAACAAAAGCTGGCATCAACACAACCAACGAAGTGGCCACTAACACTAATGGGGAAAGGGAGAATAGAGAGCCAGGGAACACCAAAAATCTAGATGCTTCGACCAAAGAAGACACAAGGAAATGTGTCACCTCCGAACCTAATATGGGTGATACAGGAGGGCATGACGACAAAGGGGAAGTGCAAGGCAGTAGGGAAGTCCCAGCAATAGATCAACACTCAGTTTAGATGGTACCAATTATCAAGCCCATTAAGGAAGTAAGAAATCCTAAGGGACCTTCAGGACCAACCAGTACGGAGGAAGCTGCAACAACAAAAGTGTAGAGAATAGTAGCTGAAGCGGAAAGCAATGTTGAAACAGTTATCGTCACCTCCGAGGCTCTGAGTCAAGGTACATGCATTGTGCCCTTGGTAGAAGTGGAAAGTTGTGGTGGCTCGGGTAGACCATACAACCTCTCATCGTGTCGATGTGGCTATTGGCTTTAGTGACCTTCAGGCTCTGGGTCCACATAAACAACCAGAGGAGGGCCGTTCCTGAGAGCTCCCTCTTCATAATTTGATGCTCCAAAGAAGGAGAAGGCTAGCAAGGGGAAAGGAAAGATTTAGGAGGAGGAGGATCAATAGCACTAGACTCAAAAAATTTAAGTCACTTTTCCACAAGCTATTAAGCAAGTACCTTCCTTGCCTCCTACTAGATATGTGCTATCAGCTGAGGGTGTCAACCCCCTCTTTTATTCTAAGGACCTATTTGGCCTAGAGATAGAGCAGCTCAAAGAATTGGTCATGGAGGCACACATCACATGGCCCATACATGGGTACCTCCACAGGCTTTATTCTATGAGCACTAGGAACACACACGATACATAAGGGAGCTAAGGATCTAGTATGGCGAAATTGTTGAGATCCTAAAAGATAGGAAAAAGGATACAGAGTACAAGCTTACCCTGATTTAAACTGATAATGAACAGCTCCAGCTCGACCACGACCTTCTGTTGCACCAGTAAAATGAGGCCATGAGTTCTCTTAAGCCAATTCAGGAGACCATAGCCTCCAAAAGAAGCTAATGGTGCACTAGGAAGAGCGCATCAAGGTGCTAAGTGGAGTCCAGATTGAGTTGCAGCAAAGCCAAGTAAAGAATGAAGTGTTGCATCAAAGGGTCTCCAAGTTGAAGCAAATTCAAGCACTTCTCCCATAGACCAACCCATGGAGCACCTAGGTATATCTCCTCAAAGGAAAGATCCAATGATGAAGAAGATGCCATAGGGCTAGGAGGGCAAGCTTAGATCCTCGAGCTAGGCGAAATAGCTCAAAGGAAAGGTGTAGCTGATAGTGTGAGTGCTACCACAACAATCCCAGTTATAGATGTAGCCAGTTCAATCAAGGGTACTCCACACTCGAGCAAGGAAGATTTTGAAATTGAAGACCAATCTACTACCCAAACACTTCTTCTATTGGATCTTCAGTCTCAAGTGGGCACACGGGCAAGTCACTTGGGAAACCAAGGACAAGACCATCAACAGTCTTATAGAATCGATGTTGGATATGTAAGACGTTTGGGGATTTTTCTAGATTTCCAAAAAAGAAGAAAAGGCCCAAGAAGTCTTGTGGTACGGCCCGTCTCATCCTTTCAAAGCATTCATTCAGCATCTCCTACACAATCCAACACTTGCCACCTCACTTCAGAGGGTGGTGTCTAGCTATTCATGTTGTAATACTGTTGTTGGAGGTCGTCCAAGCTATGTATGGCATTGGTTGTGTGTGGAACCACTTGGGCAACTGAGTGCTTGAGCGCACTCAGGGAAGGGGGGAGGAGGGTGGTGAAGATCTTGCATTAGCTAATGGGAGTTGAAAGAAGGGGGAGGATGCACTTGAAAAACCCTAATTTAAAAGGGCCTATAAATAAAAATCCTAAAATTCTTTAAAAAGATTATATAAAGCATTTCAAAACCCTAAAATCCCACATTTCTCTGGCATGAGTTAAACAAGCTGGTAAACTCACTTGATGCCGTCTAGATGCTACCCCTCTCCTCCTCACAACTCCATGGCCTTCGAACACACTCCAAGCCCCAGTGGCCAACATGGCAATGATCAACAGGGATCTGAAGGTGGTGGTTCTCATCAATAGAAGTCCTGGCAATGTGGGTCCATCCTAATGCCATCTACTTATAGATATTAATTTTTATGCTGTCTTTTAGTAGATCCTTACATGTCTACCAAAGATGATGCCAGACATAGAATTTGGTAGGTTTTTTCAATATTGGTGAAACTAGATGTGAGAGTCTCACTTGAGGAACCTTTAACCAATGTGGAACTTAGGATTGCACTTTTTGTCATCCACAAGGGCAAGTGCCCAAGCTTAGATGGGTTGACACCCTCTTTTTTCACTACTAATTGGGAAATGATTGGGGACCATGTTACCTCATACCTGCATGATATTTGGGACTCTGGTATAATGCATGGTTCACTTATCTCAAAAGGGGGTCACACAAATTTGGTTTCCCAATGGAGGACAATCACTCTTTTGGGCACCATTTATAAGGTTCTGTGGCCAAAGCTATCAATTTCTGTTTGCAGCCCATTCTTCATATCTCATTCCTGATACGTAGGTGGGCTTTGTGCATGGCTAAAGCATTCTTTATTATATCTTTTTTGTTTTGGGAGGCTTTTGATTGGGCTATGCAAAGGGGCCAAAGGCTAGCCATTCTACTCTTGGGATTTGATGAGAGAGTAAATTGGTTTTCTTTGAGGTACTCTTGTAAACTTTGGATTTTAGGATGCTTTAATCAGAGGGATTTCTTCTCTATACAGATCAGCTCATAGTAAGATGCTTATCAGAGAAAAGGTTTCAGATATCTAGATAGTTGTACATAAATTCCCTCTTGCTCTTTCCTATACTTGTTTTTGTGAATGAAGCAGTAAGCATCTTTCTGAGATCTAACATTATTGGTCTATACTTTCTCTAAGACAGGAGGAGGAGACATTGAATAGTGAGCTTGTGGATGACACTACTGTTTTTTGGATGCCACTCCACCGACTTTCACTCAGGGCAGGATTTCTTTTATTTTGTATCTAGGACACATATCAATAGGAATAAATTCAATGGTTTCTAGACTAGTAATGAGGACACTCCAGATTGGGGGCCTAAGGGGCTGATTTTGATTCACTTGGATTCAAAGCAATGTCTCTTGGACTACCAAGTCAGTATCTCTCTCAAGAGAGAACTCCTCTTTCTAAGGTCAACCATACTTGACCTCATTTCTAAGGTGGTGGTTGTTGACCAAATACTACTAGCCATGGTATGGTTTATTTGATCTTGGTGGTGCCACTCTAGGGATTGCATCACTTAGGTCAAAAGATCCATAAGGAACTATCTATGGAGTGGGCTGGATAGTTTGGTAGACATCAAGGACAAGGTGGCTTGGGAGACCTTGATAGTGGTTTTGTTTTTTCTAGAGGTATGCTTGGTGCAAGATATCTAACATTGAAATCCCTACTTAAGGGATGTTTTGTTGAGGGCTATTATAAGGCAGACAGAGGACTTTATGAGGTCATTTCCACGGATGCTCAATAAAAGCAACAGCTCTTGCAAAAATACAGAATCTTTTTTGGGTATTAGTTGGTGTATGTTTATCCATGAATGCCTACAAAGGACTATCAAAATCTTATTTATCACAAATGCCTAGGTGGTAGACCCACCTTTATATTATAGGCTTGCATTGCCTTATTTGGTTGAAGCATTGGGAAAAATGGTTTATCCCCCATGCTCTCCAGGAAATGTGAATCGCTTTTACATGCTTTGGGGCATTGATGGACCCACTCCTCTGCATGTGGCTGTATAAGTTGATATGCTTGGTTGAGTCACTTTTGCATGTTGTAGACCCTCTCCTCCACATGTTGCTCTATAGGTTGATATGCTAGGAATGCGATCCCAATATGTTTTCTTCAAATTTAAATGGGGTGAATTTGCAAGTGGTTGTTTTAAATGTGGCAGGTTTGGACATATGCAATGTGATTGTCCATAGCTCTTATAGCATCCTCCCTTGCAGCTACATGCCACAATGATGCTTCTATGTCAAGGCCTATGGCTACACCACATCCTCATAGTTTGGGGAATGCCTCTTCCCCCTTAGCTGCTAAAAAAGACAAAGCTAAAATGCATGTTACACCTTCTAGGGAAACATATAAAATGTCAACTGAGGAGAAAGCTTCTTCATTAAAATGACACCTATGAAAGTTTTTAAGCCAAGGACAATGACTAGTAGAAATTTGATGGAGACTACATCCAATGTGCTTACCACATATGGCATCGGGGACTTCGATAGTCCAACATCTTGCCCTGCCCTTATTTCTAATGATGAGAAAGTGCATGCCTATTAGGAATATAATGGCCCATCGCAACCTACCGTAGCCATGTAGGTTGAACTTTGATGGTCTGCTACATCTACTTGATTGTACATATGTATATCGCAATCAAGTGTTTTGCATATAAGGTCCAAGGCCTCTGTAATATAAATAAATGGAGTCTGGTTTGGGATTACATTACCACTCAAAAGCCACATATTGTTTGTTTGCAAGAGCATAATTGGTACTCTCTTGCGGGAGATGAATGTTTCTTTGTGGGACTTCATATATTTTATGTTGGCCATTCTTCCTTTTCAAGGGTTGCTTTGTTGATTCAACCTAATTTACAATCGACCATAGATAGAATATAATGATCCGCATGGTCATTATGTCATTGTCATAGAGACATGATGAATGGGGATACCTATGCATTTGCTTCAACTTATGCCTCACATACTTCTATGGTTCGTGCTGAAATGTGGCATCATTTGGCAAATTATCCATGCTTTCATTTGTGGGGATTTTAATAATTCTCTTGCCACCAAGGATAGCACTACTCATTGTTCTCAGTGATGCCTAGACAATGTTTGATTACATTCTTGTGATTTATGGTAGTATGTTATGCTTGCTACTATTGGGTACACCTTCCATCATGATGCATACACTCAGTATTGGGAGCACTTAGATCATGGGTACATGCTCCATGTGGGATAATTTGATCATTTTACTTGTGACATGGCTTCAAATTATAATTTGCACTATCCAATCATTTATGATATATTATATCCTTGCATTTTGGCCTCTTATCCATGATGTGTAGCTGCCTAGAAAAAGGCTTTTTTTGGTCAATAATTCCTATTTGAAGCACCATGTTTGCCAATTTATGGTTAGATCTCTCAATCACAGACATGTGTTTCATGCTTCGGTTGATGCAAATTCGGCATGGGATTGTTTTTTTTGGGCAAGCAAGATCTTTCTTAGGTAAGTAGGATATAATCAAAGATTATGGAAAACACTACTTGGGTGACTATGCCAAAAAGTGTCAAATGCTAAGGCTCAAATTCAGCATTTTATAATTGTAGCATACCAATGCCATTTGTCTCTTGATGAGCAATCTAATTTTCAACCTGCCCCTTCTTGTTTGGGTAAAAATGATCAAAAAAAGTTGAGAAAATGGCAACTTCGGTCTCATCATAAGGCTATGCAAGATACATTTTCTTAGAAGGTTTTAAAAAAAGCTTGCATATGTCTGGAGGATGCATTCTGTGGCATCAGATGTAGTGTTAGAATGGCTTGTGGACAGTGAATAAGAAACAGCCTGATGTGGTCCACCATAACTATGTTGAATTGTTTGTAGCCCCTTCTCCTTTGTTACCAGCATAGGTTGATGCTTGATAGAGGTATTTCTTTGTCATGTTCATCCTATTCTCTCCTAGGATGAAGTAGATGTGTTAGAATTTCCAATACTGATCAAGAGTTAAAAGCAGTTTTTTCTATATTAGACCACTCCAAATCCTTGAGCTCTGGGATGGCCTCATTGTGGAGATTTTTGCTGAATTTTGGGAGCAGTTGAGCCTTGTATTGTTATATGTGATGAATAAGGTGAGGCTTTTTGGCACTATTTAATTCCTAAACAGCCACTATGCACATATTTGTTAGATTGGTGGCTAATTACACTCATGCTATTGGTATATAAGTTGGATTCTAGAATGTTGGTGGTGTGTATCTCCCATCTCTTGTATAGAGGCTTGCACCCTTTGCAGTATGGTTTTGTGCCTCATAAATAGATCATGGCTAATATTGCAAATGCTTACATTGGCATTAAATATGCCAAATACATGTATCAAGATGTTTTGATCATGCAAGTGGATATTGAAAAAGCATTTGACACTATTAGATGGGATTTTATTACACACGTTATGTGGCGATGGAGCTTTGGACCCAAAATGCAAAATGTGGGCTCTATTAGGATGGCACGTCATGTTGCCTTTTACCCGATGCCCTCTCTTCTTTATGGATCTTAACATTTGTTGATGTCACTATTGGGCTTTGTGGTCTTCATATCATGCTCATAACATTTGATTACATGAGTACCCTTCAATGGGTGTATATCATCTCTTTCAGTCCTTCCTACATAGATCTCTTTCGGGATGCACATTCTCTTGGAGGATTTCCTTTGGCCTAGTTGGAAGTGTTTTATCACTATTTTTGGTTTTGAGTAGGGTAGAAATGAATGTACACTTTTTATAAATGAAATACTAATGTTCATGAGAATAAATAAATAAATGTGTGTGTGTCTGTGTGTGTGCATGCACATGTTACTACATCAAAGGGAGCACTTGAGGGGGTCTAGAAATGGTGGTCAAGTAAACACGCATCAATAACTTAGCACTACAATCCAAGGCATATAGAATGCCTATAAACATAATTTAACTTAGTGTGATGATCACTAAAGAAGGGCATATTCACTACAATAAAGTTAAGTGTTCTTATATGCTATCCAACATTATTTTTATTCAATGAAAAGACTTTTATTAAGTACGAAAGAAACCCCAAAGCAAATCTCATAGCAAAGACACATCAAGCAAGGTAAGAGAAAAACACTCAAAAAGTGTGCTTATCAAAGAGAGCTAGAAAAGCACCAAAGTTGAGGCTGAAAGTGCCACCTCAACCCTGTGGTGGACTCTAAGAGAAACGGGGAGCCTACTCCACTAGCTGAGGAAAATTTTCCTCCAGGCAAAAGCTACCCCGAGAAGACCCATGCATGCTCACCTAAATGGCCATCAAACTATTTGCAGTATCTATCCATATCCTAGAGAATATGTGTATCCAACATTATTTTTATTCAATGAAAAGACTTTTATTAAGTATGAAAGAAACCCCAAAGCAAATCTCATGGCAAAGACACATCAAGCAAGGTAAGAGAAAAACACTCAAAAAGTGTGCTTATCAAAGAGAGCTAGAAAAGCACCAAAGTTGAGGCTAAAAGTGCCACCTCAACCCTGCAGTGGACTCTAAGAGAAACGGGGAGCCTACTCCACTAGCTGAGGAAAATTTTCCTCCAGGCAAAAGCTACCCCGAGAAGGACCATGCATGCTCACCTAAATGACCATCAAACTATTTGCAGTTATCTATCCATATACTAGAGAATATGTGTGACGAGTGGATTTGGGAACCATTCAAAAAATCAGTGCATCTAGATCTTCAAATACACTATGCTGAAATGCTCACCACACCCAACATGTATAGGTATATAAGGAAATAAGGAAACACCATCCAAAGAGCACAACTGAACTAAATGTCATCCAGCCCAAAGATTCCAAGAAGAGTCATGCCTCTCATAAAAGACCTGATGCCCCAAAATGGAGAGCCATGCCAGTGAATCTCAGGTCATGAAGAAACAAAAGTACACAAAAGAAGGGACAAGGAACAAAAGTACTCAAAAGCTAGGCCATCAAACCCCAGGTCATGAAGAAGGGAGAAGGAACACAAGTTCTCAAAGACTAGCAATCTCCTTTCAAATAATCCTGGCTTGTCTAGAATCCCATAGACAAGCTGGATAGACTCCTCAACAGAATGGCAACAAGGGCAAGAGTGATTTTTCTATTCTTGAGAGATTCCCAAAGTCTCTTCCAAAAGAATTTATGTATGTTGAAAGAAATCTAAAAATTCTCTCAATGAGGAGCTCTCATAAGCTTCCTACCTCTAAGGCTAAACTAAAATTCCTGGCATTACTAGCCATGTAGCGAAAGAGGGGAGGATTTTCTCTTGGTGCCTTGCATCAATCCACTCCCACTCCCTAGGGGTCCCACTATAAATACTTTACAATGACAATGGATGACCTTTTCAAGTTAGTTTCACTAAGATGCTAAACTTATATATTGGTGTCGACGGTTTGTATGTCCTAATAAAAACAAACATTTGAAACATTCACAAGGATTTGAAACTTTTATGCAAGTAAATTTAAAGTTTCACTAGGACTTCTCATTGTATCTGGTGTTTTTAGTCTCATAGACCTTGTATCTTGTGGGGTTAAAGGTCACTGTGCCTTAACCCCAGTTATGTACAATACTCAAACACATATATAAATGAATGAAAAAGAAGATTAGGGTGGTTCTGCACCCACCAAAACTTGTGTGGCTCTCTGTCTCTCTCTCTCCTTCTTCCGTTCTTACTTTCGTTGAGAGCACTCTCAACTGGTATCAGAGCCCGGGTGATCTAGCTGAGCGTGCGTGAATGCTTGAAGCTCAGCAGCTCTGTGGGAGGAAGGAGAAGCTTTGTGGGAAGCTTTGTGGGTGACTTTACTTGCATCCGAGTGTGCAGAGACCTTGGAGGAACCTTTGGAAAAGTCACTTTGGCTTTGCAAAGTGGTTTTGAGAGCCTGTTAAGTGGTTTCAAAGAAAAAGTCGTTTTTTGAGCTTTTCCCTGTTCCGTTCGATGACAGAGACTCCGTATTGACTTGTAGAGGCAACTATTGCTTGCTTTTGGTGTCCACTTCACTTCAGGAGCTTGGAAACACCTTTATTCTTGAATCTGGGATCGTTTCATTGGATTTCTGGCTCACTGTGTCGGTTTCTGCGTTTTTTGCCCGGGTGTTGGAACTCAAGTTTGGAGCAACCATTTGCAGATTTGTCAGTTCCGGTGGACTCAGGAGGTCCTAAAACTTCTATGTTGCTCATCATTCGCACTCCGGTGGAGTTTACAAATAGCTCTGTTTCAAAAAAACGTTTTTCAGCCCGTGTGTTGGACCCAGTGATTGAGACCACGGTTTCCAAAACCGTCTGTCCCATTGCGTTCCGAACGCCCCAAAACCCCTACCTGTTAGTTCTTGCGCAATTCGGTGGAGGATTTTCATAGTTATAGATCTCTGTGTATTCGATTTCGTCTCTCTGTTATGCATTTTTCATTCTAAGGTTTTGAAACCTTAGATTTATGCCACATGGCAGTGGATAAGTGTTGACTCCCATTTCTCACTCATCGGTTGGGACTTTGGAGTTCTGGCAGAAGAGAGATATTTGCAGATTTTCTTGCTGAGTCCGATTATGCAATGGTGCCCATGTTTTGAGGCATCTCAGGTTCTATTTTTAGTAGCAGTATTACCGTGGGACTATGATTTCTTGAGCATACCTTATGCAGATCACTCTGGTTGCGTGCGCTCGTTCGTGGTATGCATTGGGTTGCAATGGATGATTTATAGGCCATTTGGATGCATTGCGGTCCTTGTTGGATGCACTAATAGGCCCAAATTGTCTTGTTGGATGCTATTTTTTATGGACGCTTTGCACATGGATGCTATTTTATGCTGAGGGACAGCTTTGACACATTGCAGGTGATGCACTAATAGTGCTATGCTCTCTTGGATGAGATATTATTGATGCATATGCCAGTGGATGGTGTTTATGCTTGAGTCATTTGGCACTTATTGGCATTTTCTTTTGGGCCAGATTTGCTCATATGGATGCATAGTATATGCACATGAGTCAGATGCATCTTTTGATGCTTTGAGCTTTGAGTTTTGGTGATATTTCACACTATTGTGGCATACACATTTGGGTGCACCTGGTATTTGGTGTGATTCTCTCTTGCAGGCACTAGCATTTGGGATTTTGCTTTATTTGCATCATGGCATCCTCTTCCATGTCTGAAAAGGAGTTTTTCAGCATTAAAAGGTTTGATGGGACAAACTTTTCTTTGTGGAAAGAACAAATAAGGGATGTGCTTATTCAAAAGAAGCAGATTAAACCCTTGGCAGGGATTGAAGCTAAGCCTGCAAATATGTCTGAGGATGATTGGAATGAGTTGGATGCATTAGCAAAGTCTACTATTAGACTTCATCTTGCAGAGTCAGTTTATTTCACAGTAGTAAATGAGCAGACTACAGAAGATTTGTGGAAGAAACTGTGTGCCACTTATGAGAAGGAAACTGCCTCTAATAAAGTTTACCTCATGAAGAGGTTGTTTGAGCTGTAGATGAAGGAAGGGGTCTCCATTGCTTCTCATTTGAATGAATTCAATATTATTTTCAGCCAACTTCAGGCTCAGAAAATGAATTTTGATGCGGAGACTAAGGCAATATTTCTCTTATGTTCATTGCCATCCTCATGGGATACCTTTCGTATAGCTGTCAGTAACTCTGCACCTGGTGGAGTACTGAAATTTGATGATGTTGTGGGTAGCTTGTTGGCCGAGGAGATTAGACGGAAGTCTATGGATGGCAACAAGCAGGATGCAGCCTTAAATGTGCAAAGGGGCAGATCACAGTTCAGGGGGAAGTCCCAAGAAAGAGGGAAGTCTCGTAGCAAATCCAAGGCACGGAACATTGAGTGTTACCATTGTGGCAAGAAGGGCCATATGAAAAAGGATTGCTACAAGCTGAAAAGAGAGCAAAAGGATAAGAAAAAGAATGCAAATTGGGGTGCAAATCAAAAGGAAGAGAGTCCAAGGGAGGACAAAGGAAAAGTGAAGATCGAGGAGATCAATGCAGTCACACGTGATAGTGACAATGATGTTCTCTTCATGTCTAGTTTATCTGCAGAGTTGCTTACCACTTCAAATGATGCATATTCCCAAGATTGGATTTTGGATTCTGGTGCTTCATTCCATGTTACTCCCCATAGGGAATGGTTCTCCACTTATGACAGTGGAAAGACAGGTTGTGTGCATCTTAGAAATGACTATGCATGTGACACAGTGGGAGCAGGTGACATAAAGTTTTCTTTTGCAAATGGGTCTGCATTTGTTTTGAAACATGTGAGACATGTGCCTAAGCTGACCAAGAGTCTTATTTCAGTGGGTCAACCAGATGATGCTGGTTTTCACACCACTTTTGGCTTTCAGAGTTGGAAAATTCAGAAGGGCTCTATGCTTTTGGCCAGGGGTGCCAAGTGTGGGACTTTGTATCCCTTACATGTATCAGGGGTATTTGATCATGTTGTTGCAATAACCGAGCAGCCAAGCACTTCTTTGTGGCATTGCAGGTTGGGGCACATGAGCCAGAATGGAATGAAACTCTTATGCCATTTGGGTTATGTACCGCATTTGAGTTTCTCTGATTTTGAATTTTGTGAGCATTGTCTCTATGGGAAGCAGACTAAATCAGCCCATAAAAGAAGGATCTATATTGTTCCATGAAGCCTCTACCTCGCTGTGACGAAAGGAAATAACATAAAATGCCCTATTGAGGGTATAGGTGCAGTTTCATTTAGTTCTATAAATGGAGATGTTAAAAAACTATCTAATGTGCTGTATGTTCCATAAATCAAGAGAAATTTGCTATCAATTGCATCCATGACTGACCTTGAACATGAGGTGAGGTTCAACAAGACAGGAGCAAAAATTATGGATAGTGTTGGCAATCTTGTTGGCACAGGAGTAAGGAGGAACAACCTGTATGAGCTAAGTGCTCTTACAGCCACTGCTAGAGTGGGCACAAGCAGACTTTGGTGCACGAAAGATTTGGTCACATCAGATTTGCAGTGCTGAAGGAGATGCAAAAGCAAGGTATGGTTGCTCACTTACCTGCAGTAGTAGAAATCAAAGAACTATGTGAAGCTTGCATGATGGGCAAGCAACAAAGAAAAGCATTCCCACAAGAAAGCAAACGCTCCTCTAGAGTTGGTGCATGTTGACTTGTGCGGTAAGATGCCTCCACAAGCCTCAGGGGGATCTTCCTATTTTTTATTGATTGTCGATGACTATAGTAGGAAGATGTGGGTGTACTTTCTTCGCGAAAAGGCTCAAGCTTTTGGTAAATTGAAAGAATGGCTAAAGCTTGTTGAAAATTAAACAGAGAGAAAAGTGAAGCAAATCAGATCGGCTAGTGGTGGCGAGTTTGTTTCTATAGAGTTTGGAGATTTTTGCAAGGGCAAAGGGATCAAGCGACAAACGACGACACCACATATGTCTCAGCAAAATTTGATTATTGAATGCCAAATGCGGACCACCGTGGAGATGGGGAGGTGTATGTTGAAAGGTGTTGGACCTGCCAAACCACTTTTGGGCTGAGGTTGTCAATATTGCAATTTACATCCTTAATCACAGCTATACAAAGGCACTCAAAGGTGAAACACCACATGAGGCTTACAGCGGTAAGAAGCCATCTGTCTCCCATTTCAGAATGTTTGCGTGTGAATGCTATGCACATGTACCAGACAAAGATAGAAATAAGCTACAACCAAAAAGCATCAAATGTATCTTCTTAGGCTATTGTGATGATGAGAAGAAAGCCTATAAGTTGTATGACCGAGAGGCAAAGAAGATCATAGCGAGCCACGATGTGGTGTTTAGGGAGCAACCACATGTAGTGGAGGCAGAGAAGAGCTCTTCCACTTTATCATCAAGCGAGGAGGTAATTCACTATGGACCTATCCCAGGAGCTATAAAGGAGGAGGAAATATCAGATGATGAAGGTATAAGTCACCAACCTGTTGTTACACCACCGAAAAAGCCATTGCCACGATGGGTAAGGCAGCTCTATGACCATGATAACGAGATGCCTATGTCTATTGAGCACCAGGCAGATGGACCAAGGTGGTCTCAGAGAATAGAGGAGCAAAGGAGGGCTTCTGCTCACACAGTCAATATGGCCTTGATGGCTGAGATTATTGTAGAATTTAAGGAGCCTGCAAGTTTAGAGAAAGCAGTTGCAGATGAAGATTAGACCAAGATTGGAAAAATGCTATGCAAGTAGAATATGATAACATCATGAAGAATGAAACTTGGGAGCTGGTATAGATCGACCACCTAACAAAAGGGTTATTGGCACCAACTAGGTTTGGAAGGTAAAGTACAAGGTCGATGGGACTTTGGAAAAGTACAAAGCCAGATTGGTTGCACAAGGATTTTCGTAGGTTGAAGGATTTGATTTTTAGGAATCTTTTGCTCCGACTACTAGAATGACCACTATTCACATAGTACTATCGATGGCTGCTCATAAAAAGTGGCCAATTTATCAAATGGATGTTAAATTAGCATTCTTGAATGGTGAGCTCAAGGAGGAGGTGTACGTGGCTCAGCCACTAGGGTTTGAGGCCCCCCATTCTGAGAACAAGGTATGTAAGCTGAAGCAGGCTCTATATGGGCTGAAATAGGCCCCAAGAGCATGGTACCAATGGATAGACAAATTCTTTCATAAATTAAACTTCAAAAGATGTCCCTCAGATGCTAACTTGTATGTGTATAGGAAAGGTGGAAAATCTACTATTATTGTTCTATATGTGGATGATCTCCTTATTACAGGTGACCATGAAGACATGATCCAGTAGACAAGAAAGGCATTGAGCACTAAGTTTGAGATGACAAGACTTAGGCTTGATGCACTACTATTTGGGGATTGAAGTCTGAGGCAAGATCTTCATCTCTTAGCAGAAATATGCAAGGGAGATCTTGAAGGCATTTGGTATGTCCAAGTGCAAGGAGATAGCTACACCTATGGAGGTAAATGCGAGGTTGTCTATGGAGTATGCCTCACCACTAGCAAACATCGAGAGGTAAAGGAAGTTGGTCGACAGTCTCATCTATCTGTGCAACACTAGACCGGACATCAGTTTTGCTATTGGCGTTTTGAGCAGTTTCTCCAATAAACCCTAGGAGAATCATTGGAATGCAGGGATGCAGGTGCTCAAGTATG
This sequence comes from Dipteris shenzhenensis, assembly GCF_047967505.1. Classification (NCBI taxonomy): domain Eukaryota; kingdom Viridiplantae; phylum Streptophyta; class Polypodiopsida; order Gleicheniales; family Dipteridaceae; genus Dipteris; species Dipteris shenzhenensis. The sequence continues at coordinate 51,791,047 of NC_141620.1, forward strand.
TGAAGGGCACTCTTGATTATGGCATCACCTATGGTATGGGCACTTCCTTGGCTAGTCATTGTGATTGAGATTGGGCTGGAGATGTTGATTCCAGGAAATCAGTTTTTGGATATTGTTTTTCTTTAGGTTCAGGTATCTTCTCTTAGATCAATAAGAAACAACCAACAATGGCATTGTCTTCTATCGAGGCTGAGTACAAAGTAGCATGTTTTGCTGCTTGTGAAGAAATGTGGCTGAGGAGGATCTTATTGCACATGGGAGTGCAAGAGGATGAGGCAACTGTGCTGAGGTGTGACAATCAAATTGCATGGCCATTGCTAAAAATCCAGTGTTTCATGCGCACACAAAACATATTGAGATTTAGTATCACTATGTGCATGATTGGGATAGTGGAATTGGTCTACTGTCCAACAGAGCAAAATGGAGCAAATATCTTCACCAAGGCACTCAGGAACGATCGATTTCAAGGTCATCTTCAGAGACTCGGCATTGGGCCGAGAAGGTAGTTCACCTACGAGTGGACATTGACGGGGGGTGTTAGATATGCTCAATGCCCCACCCTCTTGCTAACCACCAATGGTCCAAGGTGCTCAAGGTGTAAGGCCCCCATATGAGGAGAAGCCATGTGTGAGCCTAGGACATTGGATGGATCTTGACTTGGGATCCTGACTTGCATGTCAGATATCAATGAGACCGTTGATGGTAGAAAGGTGATTGTGTGGGAGCCCCTTATTCTTGCTGGGGCCTGGGGGGTCCTAGGGGGGCCAGCGACCCCCCTGGTGGGGGTTCGAGGGCAGGAGCCCCCAATGCGATGGTATAGGGAATATTTATTGAATATTCCATGGACGACTAGTCATTTCCACCAACTAGGTTGATTGGTCGGCTTCATTGACTAGGTCGACTGGTTGGTTCCATCGACTACGTTGATCTGACTACCACCCTCATAGCTATAAAGAGGCGACCTCCCCAATCCATTGTACCAGACCAGATCTTCTAGTAGAGATCTTTTAGCTAGTAGCTCTTCACCTAGTATCTGTGTAGATTGCCATCTGAGCTCCACTGTGGGAGTGCACGGGTGGATGGAGCCATCATGTGTACTACATCAGTATTGAAGGAAAATTTTGTTCCTCTCCAGTTTGCTGTGTACTCTCTATTCTTTGTTCAGTTTTTGTTTTGTTGTGCCATGTAATTTAACAGTTGAGAAAGTCTTTAGTGAGTAGCTGAGAAAATGATAGTTCCTCTATTGATGCCTAGGATTGAAACTTGAGTATATGATTTTACTATGTGATGCAATTAATGACCATGGAGGTTTGTGGAGGAGACAACTTCAACAAGGATAGCACACATATCTCTACTAGAGAGTAATTGAGACACTCTTCAAAGAGCAGCTGAGAAAGATTGTATTGGTTTTGGTGATGTGGTATCCACTTTTACTTTGTTATGTGATGTAGTTTATGACCATGACCTATCAGTGGGAGGTCTATAGAGGAGACTACTTTGATGAGGAAGCTTTATCCATCAGATAACAATTGAGAAAGACTTCAAAAAACTACCTATCATCACAGTCTTCTTTCACATCCACCATGCCAAAAAGGCAACCAAAAATAAGAGAAATCTCTCTTCAAGATTTCTAGCCTCCATTGTAGGGTATGTTCTATAAGACTGTAGCTGTATTCAATTTTGTCAATAAATTATGCATGGATGTATTAGAATCTCAAATTCTTCAAGCTAGTTCCAAAGAATTGTTTGATGGTAATTGATGGCATGTATTCAAGTGTCCATGACGACCACCTTGAAAAGAAGGTAAAGTGCATTGATGTGAAGCCATTGTTCCTAGAAGCATTTATGTTGGTGCACTAGAAAGTATACTAGGATGCACCAAAGAACAAGGAGGTTGGTTAGTTTTTGCCAAAGCCCTTAGCAATTGTGAATCATGAATCTTCCCCACTCAAATTGGTGCATTATGTAGATCAAGCTATGGAATTTGCAAAAAATCATGGTGATTTAGAGTCCAATCTTGTCAAGTGTGAGGAGAAAGAGATGAGACATAGAAGAGGCCTGTCATGGGAAGAGAGACGAAACTAAAAAATTCTGATCAGGTTCCTTTATCAACACTTACAAGCCACCACATCTCTTTTATGGCTACTATTGGGAGGATTGGTTTTAAGCATGTTGATACTGGAAAGGATGAAAATATTAATTACCACAAAAGCAAGTGGAAATAAGCAAGAACTTACTCACAGCTTTGACACATTGTAGGTGATGCACTGATAGTGTTATGCTCTCTTAGATGAGATATTATTGATGCATATGCCCATGGACGGTGTTTATGCTTGAGCCATTTGGTACCTATTGGCATTTTGGATTGCCATTGCAATTAGCATTTTCTTTTGGGCCAGATTTGCTCATATGGATGCATAGTACATGCACATGAGTCAGCTGCATCTTTTGATGCTTTGAGCTTTGAGTTTTGGTGATATTTGAGTCTATTGTGGCATACACATTTGGGTGCACCTGGTATTTGGTGTGATTCTCTCTTACAGGCACTAGCATTTGGGATTTTGCTTCATTTGCATCATGGCATCCTCTTCCATGTCTGAAAAGGAGTTTTTTAGCATTAAAAAGTTTGATGGGACAAACTTTTCTTTATGGAAAGAACAAATAAGGGATGTGCTTATTCAAAAGAAGCAGATTATACCCTTGGTAGGTATTGAAGCTAAGCTTGCAAATATGTCTGAGGATGATTGGAATGAGTTAAATGCATTAGCAAAGTCTACTATTAGACTTCATCTTGCAGAGTCAGTTTATTTCACAGTAGTAAATGAGCAGACTACGGAAGATTTGTGGAAGAAACTATGTGCCACTTATGAGAAGGAAACTGCCTCTAATAAAGTTTACCTCATGAAGAGGTTGTTTGAGCTGCAGATGAAGGAAGGGGTCTCCATTACTTCTCACTTGAATGAATTCAATATTATTTTTAGCCAGCTTCAGGCTCAAAAGATGAATTTTGATGCGGAGACTAAGGCTATGTTCATTGCCATCCTCATGGGATACCTTCCGTACAGCTATCAGTAACTCTACACCTGGTGGAGTACTGAAATTTGATGATGTTGTGGGTAGCTTGTTGGCCGAGGAGATTAGACGGAAGTCTATGGATGGCAACAAGCACGATGCAGCCTTAAATGTGCAAAGGGGCAGATCAGAGTTCAGGGGGAAGTCCCAAGAAAGAGGGAAGTCTCGTAGCAAATCCAGGGCACAGAACATTGAGTGTTACCACTGTGGCAAGAAGGGCCATATGAAAAAGGACTGCCACAAGCTGAAAAGAGAGAAAAAGGATAAGAAAAAGAATGCAAATTGGGGTGCAAATCAGAAGGAAGAGAGTCCAAGGGAGGATAAAGGAAAAGTGAAGATCGAGGAGATCAATGCAGTCACAGATGATAGTGACAATGATGTTCTCTTCATGTCTAGTTTATCTACATAGTTGCTTACCACTTCAGATGATGCATATTCCCAGGATTGGATTTTGGATTCTGGTGCTTCATTCCATGTTACTCCCCAAGGGAAAGAAAGAGTTTGAAAAGCTTGATTTGGTGCATTCAGACGTATGTGGTCCCATGCCTACACGGTCATTAGGCAGGGTTGAATACTATGTGACATTCATTGATGATGCAACTAGGAAAGTGTGGGCTTATGCTATAGCTCAGAAGAGTGATGTGTTCCAGGTATTTCAGAAATGGCTGGCCTTGATTGAGAATCAGTCAGGTAGAATGCTTAAATGCCTACGGACTGACAATGGTGGAGAGTATCTCTCCCATGACTTTCAGCATTTTTGTGATACACGTGGGATTAAGAGGGAGCTCACATCCCCTCATACTCCAGAGAAAAATCCAATTGCAGAAAAGATGAACCATACCATTCAAGAAAGGTTGCAATGCATGCTTTCCAATGCAAGTCTTTCTGGTGGTTTTTGGGCTAAGGCAATGAAGACTGTAGTGCATGTGATCAATAGATCACCTAGTAAGAGTTTGGATGGTGGTATTCCTAAAGAGGCATGGAGTGGCAAGAAGCCCTCTTACTCTCATTTGTGTATATTTGGGTGTGAGGCATATGCACATGTGCCAAAAGAGCTTCGAAAGAAGCTAGATCCTAAGTCTAAGAAATACATCTTTTTGGGTTATGGTGAAAGTGGAGAGATGGGCTATCGTCTCTGGGATCCAGAAGCAAAGAAGATCATACGTAGCCGTGATGAGGTCTTCAATGAGAAGAAGATGCATAAGGCACCCATGAGGGATGTGGAAATGAGGAGAATCACTTTCCACGATGTGAATCCGCCTACATATGTTGATAGACAGCAAGCTGTCCATGCACCAAATGTGCAAGAAATGGTACCACCAAGTACTCCCATAGGTATACAATCAAGGGTAGATGATGGATCATCTATTGGTGGAAATGATGAGCAAAATATGCAGGTGGGACAGCAAGCTGAAATGCCCTTGAGAAGATCATCTAGAGTGTCTAGACCGCCTGATAGGTTTGTTCCAAGGGTAGACTATGTGATGCTTATTGATTGCGGGGAGCCTTCTTGCTACAGAGAGGCTATGATGCGTGAGGATCAAGGCAAGTGGGAGTATGCTATGCAATCAGAGATGAGTTCACTTATGAAGAATAAGACTTGGGGCTTGGTTTCTTTGCCACATGGAAAGAAAGCATTCCCATGTAAATGGGTCTACAAGATGAAGGTCACAGGTGATGATGTGCCTAGGTACAAGGCCCATTTGGTTGCTAAAGGGTTCAAGCAAGAGAAGGGTGTGGACTTTGATGAGATATTCTCTCCGGTTGTGAAGATGACCACACTTAGATGCATGCTTGGACTAGTGGTAGCAGAGGATATGGAGCTTATGCAGATGGATGTGAAGACAGCTTTCTTGCATGGGGATTTGCATGAGGAAATTTACATGGTCCAGCTAGAAGGCTTTGAAGAAAAGGGCAAAGAGCATTTAGTTTGCAAGCTGAAGAAGAGTCTCTATGGTCTTAAGCAAGTGCCTAGAGAATGGTATCAGAAGTTTGATGCTTTCATTCGGTCCCAGGGTTTTAGAAGGAGTGAAATTGATCACTGCCTCTACACTAAAAGGGCTAAGGATAATAGCCTGATAATCCTGGCACTATATGTGGATGATATGCTATTGGCTAGCAAGAATACTTATGAGCTAGATGCATTAAAGGCCAAGTTGCATGAGGCCTTTGATATGAAGGATTTGGGACTTGCATGTCATATTCTTGGTATGCACATCATGTGTGATCGGAGTAGGAAACTCCTTTGGCTTTTACAGAAGGAGTATGTTACAAAAGTATTGCAGCATTTCAATATGGAGGGGAGGAAGGCAGTGAGTACTCCATTGCCTCCATATGTGAAACTGAGTCATACAGATAGTCCCAAATCAGATGAGGAGAGGGCCATGATGGCCAAGGTTCCTTATGCATCAGCGGTTGGGAGTCTTATGTATGCTATGATAGCTACTAGACTAGACATTGCATTTGCAGTGGGAGTTGTTAGCCGGTATATGGCTAATCCAGGAAAGAGGCATTGGGAGGCAGTTAAGTGCATCATGAGGTACATGAAGGGTACCAAGGAGATGTGCATCTGCTTTGGTAAAGGAGACATCCGTGTACTTGGGTACATAGATTCAGACTATGCAGGGCATGTGGATAGTAGGAGATCCACTTCTAGTTATGTGTTCACCTTTGTAGGTGGTGCAGTGTCGTGGATGTCTCACACACAGAAGTGCGTTGCTTTGTCTACCACAGAGGCTGAGTATGTTGCAGCCACAGAGGGTTGCAAGGAGGCTATATGGCTTGATCAGCTAGTGGGAGATTTGGGGATTCATATAGGTGTACCAACATTGCATAGTGATTCCATGAGTACTATTCTGCTAGCACGGAATCCGGTCTTTCATGCAAAGACCAAACACATTGAGGTCAGGTACCATTTCATCAAGGAGGTACTTGAGGACAAGCGCATAGAGCTTATCAAGGTTCATATAGATGATAACCCTATAGATATGCTGACGAAGAGTCTACCTAGTCAGCGGTTTGAGTATTGTCGTGTATTGATGGGCATTGGATAGTATGCTCCCTAGTTGTTCTCCCTTAAAGACACATTGTCCTTTAAGTGGGAGGTTGTGGGGGTTAAAGGTCATTGTGCCTTTACCCCGATTATTTACAATACTCAAACACATATATAAATGAATAAAAAAGAAGATTAGGGTGTTTTGCACCCACCAAAACTTGTGTGGCTCTCTATTTCTCTCTCTCCCTCTTCCGTTCTTGCTTCTGTTGAGAGCGCTCTTAGGTTTCAGTGGAATGTGTCTTTTTTCTACGAACCAGCAACTTAATTGGCAACTTAGCAAGGCTCATAGTTAGATTATCCAAGTTTTCTTTGTGTTCTAAAGTTGCCTTGAAAATTGTCATTAGGTGCTTTGTTTTAAGTTTAACATGTCGAGCTCGGGCCTCTTTGATCGCGTCTTCTCAGTTGCTTCTCCCTATGAATAACTTGAATAGTTTGTTGAGTCAAAGGGCCATAGTGGTTTTAAGCTTACTACTGTTGATATATCCATCCAACTCAACTCCATCAAGGGTCGCAATTTGGCATGACCTTCACAACCCAACATGGACCCATACCATGATACTTCAATTTTCGTTTAGTATCCCTTACACTATATACTGATGGAGGTTCGCATTCACTAAGGTCTTTATTTTTAAGTTTGTGGTCAAACCAACATTTCCTTCATAATTTTTTGACCTTCATGCTATATGCAACCCTTAGCCTAGTCTCGTTAAGCTTTTCAATCTCTATTAACCTTTTAGGAATGGCCTCTTCAAATATTCGTGAACTGCCACTCTTAGGCTGGGTACTACAGGCGTACTACAAACTCCATGGGCATTACTACCTCTACCTCGAAAGTAAGACCGAACGGGGTGCAATTAGTTGTAATCTTATAAGTGGTATGATACGCATACAAGGCCGCGGTAAGCTTATGTTCATAGTCACTCAAACTGGCCTCTACCGTGCACATCATGGTGTTGCATATGGTCTTATTGGAGCTTTCAACTTGGCCATTTTCTCTAGGGTAATAAGGAGTTTATTTCCTATGAACAATCAAGAACTCACTCATAAGGATTTTTATAGTTTCATTGTTGAACTGAGTCCCTCAATCACTAACTATTTACAAGGGGAGGATGAAATGTGATAGAATCTTCTCATACAGGAACTTATCTTTTGCTCTATAGCATCATCTTTCATGGTTACCTTAGCTTTTGTCCACTTGGTAAAGTAGTGAGTATTGCCATGATATTATATTGGTCTTGTGTCCCGTTGGCTACTAGACTTGTGGATCCAATGAAATCAATACCCCACTTTTCAAAGGGTTGATCTATAAGAATTCCCATAAGGGGCATATAATCCTTATTTTGAGGGATGGATTCCCTTTGGAAGGGGCCGCAACGCTTAGCAAATTTGGTTGTATTTGCAAAAAGTGTGGGCCACCATAATCCAACTTGCAATACTTTATGGGCTATGATTTGCCCTGCGAAGTGGCCTCCTACTATGCTCGCATGGGCTTCTTCCAACACCTCAATAAATTCATCTTCATGGACATAGCAGTGAATTATGCCATCTTTCCCCATCTGGTATAATTGACTGGTAATCAATTGGTAAGATGCTACATCCTTAATGATTTTTTGGGCCCGGTCCTTGTTAAGGGCCTTGTCTTGTGGAAACCCATTGGCCAAGAATTGTCCAATCTCCTGTGCCCATTTTAGTATTAAATCAACAAGGAAGAATGGGGAATCAAGGAGATCATCACCAATGGTAGTTGCTGGTTCTCTGTTAGGAATCCTAGCATATGCTCTGCCATAAAATGGGTTCTTTCTTTGCAAACTACAACGGTGACATTAAAATATAATATGAGCATCCACCACGTGATGCAACAAAATACAGGGTGTTTTTCCTAAATAAAGAAGTGCTTGATGGTCTACAAAGAACACAAATAGTGGCAAAACTTCTTCATAATGTGAACCATTGCAAGGCCTTCTCTCTCCATAATTCATTTTAGCATCATTAATTTGGTGACTTGTAAAATATAGGGTAATCCAAATTATGCTCACTTGCCTATGCCACAACACACATCCTATTTTAAACTTCGAGGCATCTATATGCACATGGAATATCAAATTCCAATTTGGGGCTTGCAATACAAGAGCTAAAGCCAATGCAACTTTTAAGAGTCTTGAATGAGGTTGCATGCCTTTGTCTAGTTAAATATCAATAAAAAGTTCATGTAGAGGGCGGGTGATCATAGCATAGCCATAGATGAATCTTCTATAATAGCCCATACTCCTAGTATAGCATTGTACACCCTTGGCGTGGGTGGGGGAAATAGCCAAAATGAGCCTAATCTTGTTGTAGTCTATGGAGATTCCATTCTTGGACACAACATGTCCTAGCATTAGCCCTTATTTAACCCAAAGTTGGCATTTGAGGGGGTTAAGGAAAATTCTATAGAAGTGACAAATCTAGAAACCTTAAATATCCAAGGTGGTCATCCCATGTCGAGTAAATGCATAGATCATCGATGAATACTTCTAAAAAGTCCCTCAAATATTCTTTAAAGGCTGTGATCATCAACCTTTGGAATGTTGCGGGAGCATTAGTGATCATGAAGAGCATATCTGATGAAGCATAGACTCCCCATTCCATGGCAAATGTTGTTTTGTGTTGATCTTCTAGGGCTATGCATACCTAAAGAATCCATCAAGAAAGCTGTAGGCTTCTTTTCTTGTCGCCCTTTGTAGTACATGCTGTATAAATATGCTGTATAAATGGTAGTAGATAATGGTATTTTTTGTGTGGCAGCATTCACTTTCTTTAGGTAGACACATACTCCAATTTTGCCATTCTTTTTTAGCATGATGACTATAGGGGATACCTAGTCCATATGCTTTGTTCTCATATATGAATCCCACGCCAATTAGATTTTGAATTTCTTCTCTTACAATCATCGCATATTTGGATTCATGGGGTAAGGTATTTTCCTAATCGGTATAACATCATCCATCATAGGAATAGTGTGCTGCACAACCTTGGGAGGCACACCTTTCATGTTCATATACTTCCAAGCAAAGCAGTTCTTATATTCTTGGAGAAGGAAAATCCTGGATGCTTCTTGTCCTAATGTGAGATCATTGGCAATATAGAAAGGTCTAGGGTCTTCATCTGATGCTAATAGGTTCAACTCTTAAACCTTGATTATTGAACCATCATAGCCTTCTTGGCTTCCTTATGATCGTCAAGGGTCGATGGCCTCTCTCCAAGATAGTAAAGGCTCGGGCTTGATGGGAGTGACAAGATGAGCAATAGGGAGTGTAAAGCACCATGGTGGTTCTTGGCTTTTGGGAGGTTGGTTGACAACTAAACGCCACCAAGAATGAGATACTCCAAAAGGTTGTGGAAAGGAGAAGAAGAAGCAAATAGAATACTATGGAGATGAGAAAGACGTTGGTATACTTCCAATCTTGAACCCAAATTCTTAAGGGATGTGTTAGTGAAGGGTTGATGGGGATTTTGCAAAGTAAATCCCTTAGAAAAAAAGTAGGTCCCTTAGAAAAAAAGTGATTTTGCAAAGTAAGTCCCTTATAAGAAAAAGAACACTCTCTTCATTCTCTTGAGCTTTAGTATACCCTCCACATTTTAAATCCTCTTATGTAATGTGACAAATGGTAGATCATCACCTTGGAATTACCTTAATCCCAATAGTATTTGTACCTTGGTCTCAGTAGTATCTCTACCTTTAGTAAGTGGTCATTAGCCCACAATGTTCAATGATGGTGCAAGGATGAAGATGTGATGTGTGTCAATAGATAGCAGTTGCACTAGCCTAAGATCAAAAG